>NC_134544.1:46197500-46460000 GCF_050624435.1 Tenrec ecaudatus
ATCCATGTATATTTTTGAATTAACTAAAGGATTACCAAGAAATGACAACAAAAAACCTATCAGTCTTCTTTATTTTATTGTTAAGAAAATTTTACTGTTTCAAGAAGTTGTATCAAAAAAAGAAAGAAGGAAAAGTTGTATCAACCTCAAAGAAAATGAAAGTTTTATACACACACACACATTTTGCTTTCTTACTGGTATTGTCTATGCTGATAAAATAATAAATAACTTCAAGAGGAAAAATAAAGCATGTAACTGAATATTTGGGAGAAAACTATATTTATTCTGCTGAGAAACCTATATTCTAGAAAAGTTACTTCATAAGTAGCCAAATAAGGACATGTTCTTTATGATCAAAAGATATTGCTTGCTAGACTTGCAAATATTTCTAATTTAATAAGGCTGTGTCTTAGGTAAGTTGATTAATAATTGACTACATTATTGCCAAATGTATTGGCTCGGACCACTTTTTGTTGTTGCTGTCCAAAACCCTCAAATTAGGACCAGACTCAGAGTGACCCCATGCTCAGCAGGAGAGAACTGCTGCAGGTGCTGAGTCAGGATCAATTGGAGATGCATGATATTTGCCTTGGCTGACTTTTGGAAGTAAACCACCAACCTTTTCATCCCAGGCCATCTTGTCTGAAAACTGCACCGAGACCTGTTCGGCATAACAGCAAATTGGAAACTCATGTAAGGGTTTCTAAGACTCTGTATCTTTGAAGGAGCAGAGCCTCATCTTTCTTCTGAGGAATGGCTGGTGAATATGAACCACCGATGTCAGACTAAGACCAGCCCTATTGCCTGCCAATTCTGGGAACCATCAGAGGCCTTCCATTTGACATGCTCACTTTGGATTACTCCACCTCTCCAGTCACAAGCCTGACCTACCGCCCTCAGATTAATCCTCCTGCTACCACCAGCCAGTGGTCTTCCTGTCAAGTTTGGGCTCATCACTCTTAAAACCACTCGAATCGGGAGAAGCCTAAACCATATCATCTAACTCACAGATCTGAAAGCAGACCAGACATCAAATTCTACAACTGTGATTTTGTAGAAGGAGCAGAGAAGAAGGTCTGCCTAATTGTGCCAGACCATGAAAAGTCCAGAGGCTGGATCCCTGTTTATGATGGCTGATTTGGAATGATGGGACAACAAATAATGATTGTTTAAAGTCACTTTCTTTGGAGTATAGCAAGTGTTTCACCCCAACACTATGTGACCCCAACAGTCTGCAGAATCCTGGGAAAGGCAAGGATACTCTCCAACACCAAGAAGACACATTTGTGTTGCCTGGCCAGCTAGCTCAAGACATCAACACCAGTGGGAAGTTCTTTTAAATTCAAGCTTCTGCAGGAAAAACAAGAGGACTATCCAACCAGGTGCCTTCTTACAATTGATATTTTGGCTAATCCCACTTTCAGGAAGAGATTTTGCTCATGGATTTAGAAGAACTCTCCAAAGTCGCATCAAATAAACATTCTCAGCCACAAAATTGGACACCATCTCAAAAATCAGAAAATTGTGAAATCGTGCTTGGCATATTGGGGCCTTCACACTTTTCAAAGGGTGGAGACCATTTTTGTCACCACCCTGCCTCTCCTCGACATGGAGATCTAGCATTTAAGGATAAACACAATAATAGAACTAAGAGGCAGCAAGAATAATTCTGGCGATAGAAATCCTGCGGACTAGCGCCACAATCCACTTCTCTAATTACATGGGAAAATGTTTGTTCTGCATTGCAACACATTTCTGAGTGGCAGAATCTGTAGCAACTTGTGGGGTTTAATGAATTATGTAGCATGCGTTTTCCTTGACTACGACTTCAGTTCTGATGTGTTTCCTAAACATTTTTGTGATTTAGAGTAAAAAAAAATAAAATATAGCTGAAAAACTTAAGAAAAAGACAAAAAAATAAAACATTACTGAAAAACTTTAAAAAAAGACAAAACAAAAACAAGAGGAAGTGAGAGTCATTGTAACAAGGGGCTCAAACATAGTAATAACTATGGGGATTATCTTGCCTCAAAGCACAGAATACCAGAAAGACATTTGTTTGTGTTTCATTGACAGTGCAAAGGCTTTTGACTATAGACCATAATAGACCATGGATGACCTGGAAAAGAAGGAATTCCAAAACACTTCACTCTGCTCATTTGGATCTTATACAAGAATCACGAGGCAGTTGTATTAACAAAACAAGGGAATACTGTGTGGTTTAAAATCAGGAAAGGTGTCAGTGTTGTATCCTTTCGCCATCTTATTTATTCAATCTGTGTACTGAGCAAATCATCAGAGAAGCTGGATTATATGAAGAAGAGGCAGCATCAGGATTGGAGCAAGGCCTATTAACAACCTGTGGTATGCAGATGACACCACCTGGCTTGCTGAAAGTGAAGAGGACCTGAGTACTTGTCAATGATCCAGGATTGCAGCCTGCAGTACAGATTACAATGCGGTGTCAAGAAGACCAAAATCCTCACAACTGGACCAATAGATAACATGATCAATGAAGAAAAAGATGACATTTTCAAGGATTTTGTTTTGCTCAGATTCAAAGTCAATGCTTGTGGAAGCAGCAGACAAAAGATCAAAAGATGTATGGCAATAAGTAAATCTGCTGCACAAGAAAGCTTTCTGCTATTGAGACCTAGGATGTTACTCTAAGGATTAAGGCGTGCCTCACCCAAGCCATGGTATTCTCCATTGCATCCTATGTCTGGGGAAGTTGGACATTGAATAACAAAAACCTTAGAAGAACTGATGCTGGCAAAGAATCCTAAGACTCCCATGGACTACTGAATGGCCAAACCAATTTGGATTGTATTTTGAAAAAAGGCCAGAATACTCTTTGGAAAGAAGGATGGAAAGACTTTGTCATATACTTTGGACACATTTTCAGGAAAGGCCAGTCCCTGGGGAAGGATTTCATGATTGTTAAAGTGGAAGGACAGCAAAAAGGAGGAAAGCCATCAATGAGATGGATTGACAAGTGGCTGTCTCAATGGGCTCAGTCACAGGAACAATTGTGAGGATGGCACAGTGTTTCACTCTGTTGTCCATAGTATAGCTATGCATTGGGATGGATTCGATGGTACCTAACAACAACATGGGGATGGTGACGGATGGTTCAGTGATTCTTTCTGTGGCTCATGGGGTTGCTGTGAGTCAGACTGCCTTGAGGACATCTAACATCAACACCTTCAAAGAGAATAATCAGAGTTCATATTCATGTTTCCATACGAAGTAGTTGTTTAAACAATAGACTCACTAGCTGCATTAATAATAAAAATTTTTATCTTCACTAGCTACATTAATAATAAAATATTTTTATCTTTTTAATGTCAAGATAATATTTTCTAATGGCCTTTGAATTGAAAAAAATGATTAATTAACACCACTATCAAGGAGTGGCTAGTCCTCAGGACATTTTCAATATTTATATGGCTTTTCTGGAGAATTTTAGAAGTATTATTAACTAAGATATTTATTGATGACTTTATTACAACCATTCTTTTGGTTCAGACCCTGCTTCTTCAAATTGATTGAGAAGAGATGAATGATAAAGACCAGAAAGTAATCATAATTTCCTCTTTTAAGACATGATTAAACTGCAATTTAAAATGTAATAATTAACATCAGTGATAATTGCATTACTGTGTGACATGCTGAGACATTGTCATTTAATAGATTAAGATTTGCAGAGCAAGTTTCGAAGAGCTGGTTTATTCCTCCTAGCCCATGTGTCTAAAATAGGAGCCTCATGATGCATTATTTTCATTTTTCTGGGTCTGCTAAAAACCAATAACTTAGATTTTTAGGGCATTGCTCTTTGAGTTCATTTCCATGTTATTCAGTAACAATTCATTTTCTATGGTAATAGTATATGATTTTCACTCCAATAATGAAATTGCATTTAATTATTTAAAATGCAAAAGGCAGGTATTCATAACATAAGCTTTGAAGCTATACATTGGCAAGAAGCAATTATTATTACTATTTATTGGTTTGCATATGCGTTTTGAATGCCTATAGCTGATCAGATAACTACAAACTATCAAAACAAGAGTAGGAGCAGGGTAGTGGAGTTGGTTGAGCTTGGGCTCAAGGTTGGTGGAAAGTTAAGGTTGTCTGCTTTTGCAAACCTTAAGTGTCTGAAACCCTAAGAAGCCATTCTATGTTCTCCTATGAATTGGAATCAATTCGTTGACTCTGGCTACCTTTGCAGTTAGTGAATGCATAAAATCTCAATATTCAGTAAACTCATAAATGCTGAATAGAAGCTATCAAATGTGAGAGTATGTATAGAGTATCAAGTGGAACTTGATCTTAAGTGTTCAGAAAATACGTTCTAAAAGCTGTGGTAGTTACATTGATAGGTGAAATATAATGTCTATTCTTGGTCAGTTATAATCATTCAACACAGGGACTCTAGCAACCTGTTGCAAGAAAATCAGCTCACAAGACAGGCTGCAGGGAGAGTAAGAGTATTTATTGAAAATCTATAGTCAATGAGACGGGTAAATTCCATCTAACAAAGCCTGATTCTCTCCACAACAAATTGAACGATGTTTTATTGACTAGGAAAGTGAGTTTTCAGGAAAGAATCAAAGTTAATAAGAAGATTGATAATCTCAGGAGTGGTCTTTTGGAGGAATGGACATCTTGGTGTCTTGTGGCCCTCATTTTGTGCTCTTTGCTTAACATGTCTTGTCAACATTTGAGCAGTAGGTGTGGTTAGTGAGCTCTGTCCTTCAATGGGAGAGGAGTTAATTTCTAACTTCTAACAAGAAACAACAAATACTTGCCAATTTATCCTGAATCCTAAACAAATTTAAAGATGGAAGGAAATTCATATATATCTTCATAAAAAGTATGTAGCTCTTGGTGCCTGTAAAGATCTTCCATCTCAGAAACCACGTGGAGCAGGTTTCCTCCGTCTTCTGTTAGGTGTCAGAAGACACTTAATGGCAGTGGGTGGAGGTTTTTCCTCCTGCTGTATCAGGACTGTAAATAATTCAGTGATGAATTAAGAGAGATCAGAAGCTATAATAAAGAATAATTAAGAATTTAGCAGTCACAGAGTTAGATATTTTCTTATTATGGCAATTCAGACTACAGTAAGGAAAGTGAAAGAGTGACATAATTAGGAATAAAGGGCTAAGTACTTACAAAATGATGGCCAGAACCCACAAATGTAGTGAATCGTACTATGGTAGAAAAAGTTTAAGTCTATTTATATGAAGTAAACAGACTTAGACAATATTGAGGTGATACTCATCGGAAGCCACAGGATGTGGACATGCAACCCAACTTCTCTGTTTCCCATTGCTGATGCCATAAATTGCCTTAAAATAATTCAGATTCTTTTACAGCTTTTTATTTTATGAAACCAACACTACTTCACAGGGATAGAAACAAGATGTCATCGGGCTCTGTTTATTTGTCAGTTGGTTGGTTTTTGCTTTCTTTTTGGTTACTGTTGTTAAATATCTGGGGGAAATTTGTTTTTTACATCTCTCCAGATTCTAGAATCTACCTGTCCTCATCCAGTGAGTCGTGGTTCATTTTGCCATCATAGAAACAATCAATATTGCATCTTTCTGGCTGTGACATCTATCTTTCTTGAGACAGCTCATGCAGGTTACTTGATTTAAGAACTGAATTAGATTGAGCCCCCTGGATAGTTCAGGATGACATCTTCATCTCAAAATTCATGTTATGTTCATATCTGAAATTACTCTAGTTCTTGTAGGTGCCATGGAATTTATTGTGATTCATAGTGACTCTCTGTGCAAGAGAATTAAGCTTCTTCTAAGACAGATTTTTGTTCTTATGGCAATATATATATATATATATATATATATATATATATATATATATATATATATATATCCAACATTCTTTGCCAGTAACAAAACGCAAAACATCAATATTCTTCAGCCTTCCTTATGTATTGCCCAGTTTTCACATAAAAGTAAAACAAAATAAATTAATGCCATTGAGTTGATGCTGACTCACAATGACCCCGTTGTACAAAGTAGAACTGCCCCCTCAGAATTTCTGAGCCTGTAACTGAGGGTTTCAAACTGATGTGGTCCTACACAAAATGACTGCACCACCAGGGCTCCAGACATCACTATAGGGCCATTGACAATGTCATGCTTTGGGTCAGGCACACCTTTCTCCTCATAGTGATTTAAAAAAATTGTTATACTTAGGTCTCCTACAACAGGTTCACCCAATATAATATGCTATTTGATTTCTTGACTGCTGTCACCATGAGCATTAACTGCAGATCCGAATAAGATGAAGTCTTTATTGGTTCAGGTGTGCAGAATTTCCTTCGTGTTGTGGTGTCATTCCTACTGAAGGAAGGTCTTCCTCAGTATCTGCTTCGAGATTCCCCTCCTCTCCCTCAGCAAAGTGTGTTACTGTACAGTTCAAATTTTTAATGAGCCCATTTCTATACCTGGCGCAACACTCTTCTTTATATAATGGTGCTTCTTAGATTATTTGTTCAAAATACAGAGTGACTAATATGGCCAAATGATACAGATTTGAAGTACACCTTTCCTGATTGTAAATCATGCAGCATTTCCTTGTTCTGTTCAAATAACCGTTTTGTAATTAAGTCCCACATGAGCAAATTTAAGAATTCTGGAATTTTCCAATCTTTCCAATACTCCATCTCATTTGTTATGATTTGCACAGCTGCACGTTGTTGCATAGTTACAAAACAGGTAAAGTTTTCACATATTCTTTGTTTTTATCCAACATTCTTCTGTGCTCATTCCCCGTTCTCTTCTGAATGCTGTTGAATTTTGCTGTCAATGTACTACTTCAGCCATTTTTAAGTGATCTTCAGTGAATTTTTCCTTTCATGTAATAATAATGGTATTGCTCTATCTTTCTGTATTGTGTTGAGAATATTTGTTTAGAATGAGCACAGTTATGGATCTCTTCCAGGAGGAGGGGCAGGTTGCTCTTTTCAGATTCCCTGGCATGGCCAAGAGGGCCATTCTAATGTTTCCCACTAATAACACATCTCAGTTGATTTTCTGCCAATTCTAGAGTCTTTTTTCCCCCAGTCAATTCCTTCAGTGTCTCTTGTATTTCTTTTTAAAATACCATTGATTCTTGTTCATGTTATCTTCTTAAGGAATTTTAGATAGAGAAAATTATTTTTAGTCATAATTCTGTATATGACTTCCACATTCTTTTAATGTGCCCATGCTGGTGTTGTTAGATGCTGTCAGGTTGTTTCCAATTCATAGTGGCCTTATGACAATGGAACCAAATATTATCTAAGTTTAACTGTCCTCTCATTGAGGAGCTTCCTGTCCTTCTCCAGGGTCTGGCCCCTCCTGATAAGATGTCCAAAGTACATTAGCAAAGTCTTGACATCCTTGATTCTAAGGAGCATTCTCTCTCAACTTCTTTTAAGACATTTGTTTATTCTTTCAGCAGCGAAATGCTATGTACTATATTAAATATTATTCACCCTCCTATAATTCAAATGCATTGATTCTTCTTGGATTTTCCTTATCTGTTGTCCAGCTTTCACTTATGCATGAGGCAATTGGAGATAGCGTGACTTGCTAAGAGGAACCTTACTCCTGACAGTATGTTTTATTTATTCTTAACACTCCTGACAGGTCTTTTCCAGCAGATTTTTCCAATGCAATATGCCATGTGATTTCTTGCCTGGTTTGTCCACGGTCATTAACTGTTGATTAAGATCAAATTGAGTCGTAAACAATATCATGCTGCTGCTTTTTGGTCAAGTTGTGAGGATGTTAGTCTTTGATCTTCCTCAATAAATGATGCAAGCCTTTTTAAAATTTCAGCAAGCAACACCTGCATATTGCAGCTTATTCGTGAGCCTTTCTCCAACTTTCAAATCACGTTCTTCTTCATGTGCTCCAGTTTCATGGATTATTTGCTTAGCATACAGATTGAATAAAGAGGAGAGGATACAATCATGACACACCCTTTCCTAATTTTAAGCCATGCTATGTCCCCTAGTTCTGTTCAAATAATTGTCTCTTGGTCTCTATGCTTCCTGATTTCTCGTGGGCAAAATTAAATGAGGTGACGTCCCCATTCTTTGTAATGTCATATATGTTGTTGCGAAGTGCTATCAAGTAGATTCTTTCCTAAAACACATATGTGAATGCCTTTGAAAATTCGATGAAATACAGGTAAACATCATTCAACTTTTTCCTGCTTTCATCTAATACCTATCTGAAGTCAGCAATGATATCCTTCATTTGCTAGCTATTCTAATTTCTGCTGGAATTTCTGTCACCACTCACTTGAGGAATTTCTGTTACCATTCTTTCTTTGATGCAGCAAATTTTCCTTGCATGTGATTTTAATGTTATTGTTCAACTAACATCATCCTTATTTGGGATGGGTACAACTATGGATCAATTCCAGTCAGTTGGCTAATTAGGTGTCTTCCAAATTTCTTGGCATAAATGAGTGAGTGCTTCCATTTATTGACATCTTCCAATTAGTGTTCTGTCAATTCCTGAATAGCAATCATTTCTTTGAGGTACAGTGACTGTGAATTCCATCAATCCATATACTTTTAATGGGTCTTGTGTTCTTCAGGATTTCATTCATAGGGTTATTATATATGTTGAATATATTTTGCCAATATAATCTTCAATATTGCAGTTGAAGGCTTGATTCACCGCCCTCCCCCCAGCTTTTTCCCCCAACAGGATAAATATATAGTCTATTCTTCCCTTTTGTTTGTCTAATTCTAGGTCTACATATATTTCATTATAACATGTCATTTGTCCAGTCAAGCCATCCTTTGGATTTTCTATTTAGCTTTTTCACTTCATAGTTTCTACTAATCACTCGAGATAGTCTACATTCAAGAATAAGTTGCAGAGTCTCTTCTGACATCCATATTGATCTTGTCTTCTTAAAAAAAAAGGTCTTCTCTATAATCTATCATCTAGTCTCTGGTCATTAATGTCAACAAATCAAATCTGTTCTTGAGATGGTCTCTAAATTCAGGTAGGAGATACAAAATATTGTATTCTGGCTTGCACAAAATTGTTTATTTTCCTCAACTTCTTATTGAATTTGGATATGAACAATTCAAGGCATGTTTCCCGTAGGCCTCTGGAATGGTGCTGATGAGTTTAGGATAATGTTCCCTATCATTGATTTCCACAAGTAGAATTTGACTCCTGTGAATCCCAACTGATGATGTGTACATTTAATAAGTCAGAAAGTATCACTACTTGGGGAGCAGTTTTTACATGTCTGGGCTCATTCCAAACAAAGCAGGGTTAAACATGTCTCCACAATTAATGGATGGCTGCAGACAAGTTCTCTAAGTAATTATCTTGTCTTAGTTTTCATTAGGGTGCCTTGAAAAACAAAGTTACAACTAAAATGATGACTTATGAGAGGCTCTGCGTGGATATTTAAATTAAAAGCAGAGAGGTCAGTTCAGAAGGTTATGATGCTATTTTATTTTCAGGATCCCAAAGGAGTAAATTGATAGCATTTCCTAAAGGTTGCAGGAAGTTTATGAAGGCTTACAGAAAGAACTTTTAAGGAAATTGAAAATGCATTGGCGGGGAAAAGAGAAGGAAATTTTCAAATAATGCTTTTCTAAGTTGTTGGGGGGTTCATATCATCACAATGTACCAACTCATTCTTCAAGTGTAGCAAGGGCTGTTTTCCAACACTTACTTGGGAAACCTTATGCCACCTCCCCTACATGCCACACTTTGCCTCCTTTAAAAAGAAAAAAATGTTTCTCCAACTCGTTGGTGGTTACATAGTCTCCTGTTATCTTGAGCAAAGGGTTGGAGTGTAGTCAGTCAATTAGGTTGCAGCTTGATGACTTTATTTGGAGGTGCAATGGAGATAAAGAGCTCACTGGAGACCAGACTAAGTCTCTCTAACTCTCCTTTCCTGCTGTAGAGACACTCAGAGAGCTGGTAGAGACATGTGGAGACCTGTGCCAGTGCTGAGTTGCTTCCACTGTCACTAGTTCGACAAGACCTTCTACCCACTGGCCTATGATATTTCTGTATTCATCATCATTGCATCTGCTGCACGAGTCTAAAGAGGAAGTTATGCATGAGTATTGGACATATGGGCTAGTGTCCAACTTATGATCTGAACAGGAGTGGCATGTTTTCTCAATATATATAACTTCTATTTTGTATAAAGTTCATTCTTATATAAATATGAGTATCTATGAATTTGTTTCTCTAGTCCACCTGGACTAACACAAACTGTAAGAACATCAAAAGGAACATAATTTTTCTTGCTTAAGGATGCCAACATTATCATTTAACTTGAAATAATTAAAAGAATAAGCAGACTTCTGAGGGAGCAAAGTCAGAGAGATGAAAACATAACTTGGAAAGTCCAGATCTAGGTAGAGGATATGCCAAGAGAAAATAGCTTCCTATTTAGATACATTTGCTTAATAAAGTTTTCTATGATTTTGAAGCAATACTTTTTAAATTACTTTCATAGAATATAGTCACTGTTTAGTTATTATAAAAAGATATTTGCAGTGAAAAAAGTCATTAATCTTGAAGAATTCTATCACGCATTCCCTAGCCTCATTCCTATCACCAAGGCCATATTTTCTGTTGACTCTTCTTTTTTCCAATGACCACATTCAAGTCTTCAGTAATTAACAATGTATCTGTTAGTTTATTGTACTGTTGTGTCTTATCTCATTTGTTGCTATCATACTACCCGTTATACCTTGGTATTTCAAATAGTAGAGTGATGATGGTGTCGTGGTTATACTTTGGACTGTGATGTGGTTGGCAGTTCAAAACCACCAACAGCTCTGCGGGAGAGAGACTCCTGTAAACAGTTTACTGTCTAGAAAACCCAGAAGGGATCACTTGAGTCATCATTGACTTGATGGCAGTGAGTTTGGTTTGAAGGTCACCCAATGTTGACAGAATCCGGTGGAACCTTCAAACTAAGATAAGAAGATGAAGGACATGTTACTCTGCTTCTGAAATACAAAAGGTCAGTTCAAACTGGGTAGCAGTGGAACATTGCTATAGAGCCAGAAGGAGGCCAGGATTTCTACTGTACTAAGTTTACAGAGTCAGAAACCCACAAGAGAAGTTCTGTTCTGTCCTATATACTTTCCAAAAGAAATGCAATCAGTAAGTTCTGAATATATAAGACACACATATTTTAAGTAAATAGGCTATAGTTTATGTTTAAATGAAGTGATTTACCACTTATTTTAACAATGGGTTTGCAGTTTGCACTTTGCTATTTAAGGTGTGAAAATTTTCCTTTTATACAACACATGGGAAGAATAAAAGAAAAGAAAAAAGTTTTCTTAGAGATTTTTCAAAACTAGAATTTTCCCGTTCAATTATTTATCCTTATTACTTAAGGTCACATACATTTTTAGATCTGAGATTTAAGGGGTAGAATAAGAAAAAGAGTTTTCTACATGTCTATATTAAAATAGTGACCTTTAAGACCAAAATTGAATAAACTTCACTTATTTGGCTTTATTGACTTAAGATTTGTCCTTATTGGCTTAAGTATCCACTTTACATAAAATTTTCTATATCACTCTGGCCCAAGTTTTGTAATATTTCATTCCTACTAGTCTTCCCAAATGTTGTTTTCTGAAATCTTATCCAATTTCAGATCACCAGGGTCTGTAGGGCTAAGAAGATTTTCAAGTGCTATGTCCGTGAAATTAATTATAATATAGCATGGATTAAAATCTTCAACTAAAGGGGTAAAGTTCCATAGTAAAATTGCTCAGGGGCTGGGGCTAACACATAGTGGATTCCAGGAAAAATATCGAGGCATTTGCTGAGCTGCATTTCTTTTACTTTTTAATCATTTTATTGGGGGCTCGTACAACTCTTATCACAATCCATACATATAACCATTGTGTCAAGAACATTTGTTGCCATCATCATTCTCAGATCATTTACTTTCTACTTGAGCCCTTGGTATCAGCTCCTCATTTTTACCCCTCCCTTGTCCACCCACCTACCCTCACAAACCCTTGATAATTTATAAATTATTATTATTTTGTCATGTCTTACACTGTCCGACATCTCCCTTCACCCATTTTTCTGTTGTCCACCACCCAGGGAGGGGGTTATATGTAGATCATTGTGATCAGTTCCCCATCTCTCTCCCACCTTCTCTTACCCTCCTGGTATGGCTACTCTCATTATTGGTCCTGAGGTGTTTATCTGTCCTGCATTCCCTGTGTTTCCAGCTCTTATCTGTACCGATGTATATCCTCTGTTCTAGCCAGATGTGTAAGGTAGTAAAGAATTGGAAGAAATTTGGATATTTCATAGTTGCTACACTGCACCCTGACTGACTTGTCTCCTCCCCACGACCCTTCTGTAAGGGGATGTCCAGTTGCCTACAGGTGGGCTTTGGGTCCCCACTCCTCACTCCTTGTCATTCACAATGTTATGATTTGTTTTGTTCTTTGATGTCTGATATCTGAGTCTATGGACACCCCATGATCACTCAGGCTCGTTTGCTTCTTCCATGTGGGTTTTGTTGCTTCTAAGCTACATGGCCACTTGTTTATGTGCTGAGCCTCATTTCTGACATCATATAAATCCTAAATCTAAAATAGTTTTACAATAATCATTCTATACTAAATTACGACATTATGGGGTACAACTTTATTCATAAATGAGAGGAAGCTTATATAAATTTTCTTCTTCTTTTCCTTTAATTATTAATTCTTTCTTTAAAAAGTTATTGATATAGGTTCACGAGTACTAATTATCACAATATTGTAACAAAAACACTAGAAAGCTTGTAAATATATGCTGTGCTAAGATCACAGTCATTAATAAACAATACAAAACAAAACAAAAAACCAAAATAGCCTGTGCAGATAGTGAATGCAAATGAATTCTCATGATCCAAAGCATGGATGTAATTGGCTGAGAATCATATCTATGACTAGAACACATTAAATTAACATAGAACTTAGCTTTTTAGGTAGATTGATTCATGTAAGCTAAGTGTTTGAAATATATTTTGATTGTTATAACTAATTATAGGCACAGTTTTAGGGGAAAAATTAAATTTCAGTTGAAACACTGCATAAAACTGTATAGAGAAGAACATTATAGATAGGCATTTGAGACCACACATCTGAGAGTGCTACCTGGTGTGTTCCACACCCCCACACTCCCACAGTGATACCACTGGCCCCAGAGAACCTGGACTTAGCATATAGATCCTAAGGTTCTTAATGTAATGCCTGGAAATAGCGTCCGTGTTGCCGTTCGACATTGGGGAAGCCAGATAGTAGCAATGCGATTTTGGATGAGGGCTCTTTTCTTCTTCCAAAGAGATATTATTCCTCAAAAAAAAAAAAAGACACATTCATATCATAAGGGGCAGTGCTAGTGAATGTGATCTTATGTGGAAATGCAAACTTTATAAACATAGTTAATGTAATATGATAGCTAGCTTGGTTCAATCTGAGTCGCGTACTTATTAGAAGAAGACACCGACGACATGAAGACTCAAAGCGTGAAGCAGAGAGACCATTCTTGTGAAGCTACAGGCGAAGCTTGTGTGGCCAAACCAAGGAAGACATGAACCGGGAGAGGCAAAGAACAATCTTCCCCTGCAGGTAGCAGACCAAATCTGGCACGCTCAACACTTTTGTTTTGCACTCCCAACCTTAAAAATCAGGAGAGAACATAGTTGTGTTTGAGGCAATTATCAGTTTTTGGTAACAGTGTGTGGTAATGTATCACTGGGAGCCCTGGAAGCGTAGTGGTTAAACGTTGGGCCTCCCTGCATGGCAGAAAAATGGAGGATTTCTATTGTCATAGAGTAGGCATCCTCAAACTAGGGTCCGCAGGCCACATGCAGCCGGCTGAGGACATTTATCCTGCCCGCTGGATGTTTATGCCCCTTTTGTTTTTCTTCTTCAAAATAAGATATGTGCAGTGTGCATAGGAATTTCTTCATAGTTTTTTTTTCCTTTAAACTATAGTCCGGACCTCCAACGTCTCTGAGGGACAGTGAACTGGCCCCCTGTTTAAAAAGTTTGAGGATCCCTGCCATAGAGTTATAGTCTGGGAAACCCACAGGGCCGTTGCTTTGTTTTACAGAATAGCTATAAGTCAGCGTTGATTTGATGCAGTGGGTTTGGAGTTTGGATTTGTAACATCTTATAGATTCTATGAAACTAAGAAAGCTCTCTGGGTCATCAGATAGTAGCTCAACCTCATAAGGCACTGAAAACTAAAATCACGTATGTGGATAGTTAATTACCCACATCTGTCTCAGCAAAGACTCTAGCCACCAAGACTCAAATGAGCTTCATTACTTGTTTAGCAGACTCATGTGTTATCATCCATTGACTCTAGGAAGAATCTATGGGAGAGTGAAGCTGGAAACTCCATGCTTGATATAGTCCAGAATCTACACTCTGTCCTACTCTGTTGTACTGATCCATACCTTTACTTTGTAATAAATCATAACAGTCAGTATAACACCTTTCAGTGCATGCTTTGAATTCTAGCAAGTTACTGAATCTAGTAGTGACTATCGGAAATCCACAACCTTGCAGTTGGTGCCAGACATGAAGTTGGTCCTTTAAAGTGGACTGTCTCCCAAAATATGCAGTTGACTGACTCTGACAATGGCTTAGTAGTTTAAAATACCTATCAGTTGTCATTCTATGAGTATTTATTTAAAATTAACATGTGAAAACAAATATATAGGATAATACCTTAACAAAACAAAAATTTAATGGAATATCTTAATAAAGTACTATATTCATAGCCACTCACTCAACTGCCATCCAGTTGATGCCAACTCATAGCGACCCACTGAACAGGGTACACCTGATTCTGAGAGTTTCTGAGATGGTAACTCTTTACGAGAGTAGAAAGCCACATATTTCTCCTGCAGAGCGGCTGTTGGTTTAGAGCTGCCTGCCTTGAAGTTATCAGTCCAACACATAACCCACTGTGCCTCCAGGGCACCAATTTTGGCATATTCCTAATAAATTTGAATTTGTGTTTATTGTCAAAGAAGAACACATGGCCACAGAATCTTAACAAGAAACAGCACATTAAAAAGTAAAGAACAAGGAGAGATATTTTCCGGACACCACAGAACATATTCACATATATAGTCACTGATCAGACAATAATGGAACACAAAACACTCTCATCACCCATTATTCTTTATCTTTCTCAACCACTCAGTCATTTCACAGAGTCCTGTTAATGTTGTAGTATATAATTTTTAAATAACTCATTTTTTTGAGAAAGGAGACCTTATAAAATCTATGTGAAGTATTCTCAGAAGCCTAATTTAATATTGATAGTGGTCTTATTATTTGTAACCTTTATGTCAGGCAACTATTTAAGCTTTTTAAAATATTTTTTCAGCAAATATTTTCAATGCATGGTCAATGTCTCATTTCAACATACACAACAACTCTATACAGTGCTAATATTATTATCATTCCTTTTGGATCATTAAAAAGATTCTAGAATTCAACACAAAACCATTTTTTATTACAAGTGCCAGGTCACTTTTGAGTAAAATATAATGATTGACAGATTAGCCAGGTTTACACCATACTTTAATCTCTCTTTACACTTAGAACCTCCCAGCCCCTCTCTTCTCTCCTGCCTATCTTAATTTTGCCCTCTCCTTACTAAACTCACCAAATATTTCTCCTTAACCACAAAAGAGACTGTCAATTTTTAGCTCTCTGCTACTAAATAGAAGAGCTCAAGCTCAGTCCAATGGCAGGACATAAAGAAAAAAAAATTTTTTAAATGTACTCCTCCTGTGTGTGGACCAGACATATGATCAGCAACATTTCTTTGTACACCTGAGGTAGTTAGTTTATTGTGCTAACCTGGCTGATAAACACATGTGGGGTTAAATGAAGGGAGGAGGGATGAATGGCTCCGTGAGCCTTGCCTTTCGAGTTCTTGGGTCTCTTGCTTTCTGATGGTTGCAACAGGGTACAACTGCCTTAGCAGTTTCCTGCTTCAGCTTGCAAGGCTCACTTCTTGCAAGACATCCCTGAGGAGAAGCCATATGGACCTACCCTAATGCAGCCCTGGGTGCTGGAGCACCTGTGTGGAGACCACTGCCGGCACTGAGATGCTTACAGATTCACTGACTGGGCTTTCCTCATGCAGTCAGCATCATAGCGTGTGTTTTGTGAGATGGAGGAGGATTTTGTGGAATGGTGTCAGACATATGGGTTAATGGATTAATGTTGGACTTGTGAGCTTGGGCAGCACTGGATTGGGATGTTTTCTTGATGTGCACTTAACCTTTATATAAAACTCTCGTATACAAATGCGTTTCTGTGGATTTGCTTCTCTAAATTACCCAGACTAACACAACACCTGTTTCCCAAACTGAAACAAAGTACAGTAAAAACACTTCCATACATATTAGTACTAATGAGTAGTGGAACTGTTATTGAATTTAAACACACCTGAACTCTGGCTAACCATGCAAAAATAAATAGTCATTATAGGTGTCTAATTTGCAACATTTGAATAGTTAGGCAATTTTTGGTTCTAATAACCAGCATTCCTGACATAATTTTACAGAGGAAGTAATGGTCAATTAGATCACATATATCTAAAAACATATTTTTGGTTGATTTTTATTTTTGGTTTTGGTTTTACTTTAAATAGGCTAATAGCAACTTACTAGTTTGCAACAGAGTAAGAAGAAAAAACCCTATGACTTAATCTGGTTATGACCCTATCAGTATAATCTGGCATACTTTCTGTTACTATTTTATGAAAAAGGAAACATTCAAAGGGGGTATTAAATAAATAGCAAAGGATAATACTCACAACCCATCATAAAATACCTTAAACAGAAATCTTCAAGTGATTGAGGGATAATGCTGACTACAAACAATGCACAAGTGATTTGTCAAGGAATAAATAACTCAACTGTATTTCAAGAGAAATATCTAAAATTTCATTATCAATATAGGTCTATTAATATAAGGTGCTAGTAATTTTCCTAGAATTTGTGTTAGAGCTTGCCATAAGGCGTCAACACCACCACCTTGAGAAGACAATCCACACCTTCAAAGGGAAAAATCAATTAAATATGTTATTTACTGATATTTGGCTTGAGAAATCTAAATATATTAATTTAGTCTTAAAAGTCCCCACAGACATCAATTTCTTGCAAAAAGAACTTGGTTAATAAAAAGCATCTAAAATGAAATGCTGATCTCTCACTCATAATTAAAAGTATAAAGAAGCCATAATCTTGATTCTCCACATGCTTATCTTATTATAAGCTCTAGCATAACAATTGATGCGATTCTTAACTTGATTTTTGGTCCTTTTACTACTATTTCTGACAAAATTATAAATGAGCATCTTAATAAAGCTTAACTCAATAGAAAATGAATTTGGATTGGAAAATGAGTAAGTCCATGACAGTGAGATTGACTAGGATCCTAGACTCACCTGTTGCGCTATTTGTAGTTTAAGAATATATTTTCCTTTGGCGTAAAATTATCCTCAAACCTGGCAATAAAAGCTTAGATATAAATGAGAATAGCACATTTTAGTGCATTCATTGCTTAATTATACTTCTCTCGTGTGGTTGCTTTTCTGGGTCCAATATAGATCTAAACTGTAATTATCTCTCTTTTGTGGCAAAATAATATGAGATAATTTCTACCCATATTGATTCCAGTACTTCCACTATTTAAAAAGTATTGATACTACTGCTACTGTGTATCGATACCACCACCACCACTATACCACTCTGTTAGGATTCATTTCCATATGTAAATTGCCTCCCCTGCGTTAGCGCATTTAATAACAACAGCCCAATTTTTCTAAATTTATCTGTTGAAGCTCCTTCCTGTAGCTGCATTTGTATTGGAGCACGTTTTTCTTGCTCACTGCATATTGATCCATCTTCCTGGGAAACACTCACCTAATCATCAAAAAGTTGGAGGTGAGGGTTCACACAGAGGCCACGCAGAAGAAAGGCCTAGCAATCTGCTTTCTGAAGAGCAGCCACAGAAAAGTCTATGGAGCGTTCTACTCTGGCACACCTGGGTAATCACGAGTCAGAGATGAATCAAAGACAACTGCTATTTGTTTGTTAGCTTTGGGCCCCAGGAAAGCATTTTTTCAGAATACCTGTTCAGCCTGTCCTATATAAAAGTAGGCGATTTGGCTCGGTGCAAGCTAAGATTTCTTTTAGTTTAATCATTTTGGGAAACCAAATGGAGGAGGCGACTCTATAGACTATGGAACCAGAAGGTACGTGAGGAGTACAGTGAGGTGTTTTTTATATGTTTCCATACAGAGGTCTTTTCATTGTGTTTACTTTTCATACTTTTATCACCATATATTTTAGTTTGTGTTGGGATTCTATCTATTTAGATGATATCTGCTCATATTCATCTCATTTTTTCTTCCTGTTGCTTCCCTAGGGCAGGCTGAAAAATTCAATCTTTAGACTCTCCTCCAATCATCTAACGTTTTTGGTTCATCTTCTGAAACATGGCTGTTATTACCCTTCTGCTCTGTGGTTTGTTTCTACTTTAAAATTGGATTGGAGCGAGCACGCCGGGAGCAATGAAAGACAATTATTTCTCTGATGTTCTGCTCATGGTAATTTTTCTTTCTTTCTTTTTTTTTCTTTCAGAAACTCCTTTTACAAAAACATGAACTGCTAACGTTGAATTACGAAAGCCATTGTGAAATTGTCACCCATGTAATTTCAATGTAAAGACCATAAAGTGACTTTTTGAGAACTGACGCCAAAGTCAATATTGTGTTGTAGTGCTAATGTTACAATCACATCAGGCAGCTATTAGACAAAAGTGCGAAATACCTGCAAGATGAAACTGTCTATATGTCTATGAAATCAGTGCGGGCATTATACCCATTTGTTTGGGCGTATCTTAACCATCACCTTGAGCGGCCTATTCTTTATGTTTCTGCAGGAAGGATAGCGCTCTTCCCAAATATCTGTAAAACAATCAGACGCAAATAATATATTGTCTATCTTTAACAACAACAACAATAAAAGTTCATGAGGCAAATAATTAAGATGTTACTATTCTTAGATGCCATAGATTCAGCTCCAGCGCTCCAGCTAATGTGGTCTTAGGCATAACAGAGTGAATTTTTGCCATTCTTGTGCTGTTTCGTGATTATGAATATCTCTGACTACATTGTTGTGGCTACTGTGCAGTGTCTTCCATGTCTCCATGCAGGTCTCAGCAGTGCATCAGAAAGAAACACTGCCTGCTCTTGGGCCCCCCTCCCAATAGTTTTTGTATTAGAGTTCATTGTTTCACCCCACCCACAACCCACCGTGTAAATCCATTTGTGTTAGTCTGGGTTGACTACAGACACAAAATCAGAGACACTCATATGTGTGTAATAGAGATCTTTAAATAAAGAGTAATTGTATATTAAGAAAACCACAGTCCAGTCCAGATGAAGTTCATAAATCCAATATTAGCTCCTATGTCTGATACCGATCTATAAATTCCGCTTCAGACTCGCGCAAAACATGCAATGATGCCAAATTCAGGAACATTGCAGGCCAGTGGGTGGAAAGTCTTGTGTATCCAGTGGCAGTGGAAGCATCTCAGCACTGGCAGAGGTCTCCACACGGCTCCTCCAACTCCAGGGCACTAGCTTAGCTCCATGTGTCTTGTCAGCAGGATTGTCTCTCAGGGAGTGTCTGTCCTGTCTCCAATGAGGCACCATAGTGCCTCCAAATGAGATCATCAAGCTGCAACCCGATTACAGACTAAACTCCACCCTCCACTCTTAATAGTCTCAAATTGACAACAGATTATGTAAATATCCCACCATTCAATTGAGTGTCTTCTTTTCACCCACTCTCTACCAAGCATATTTTCTTGCTCCAGGGTCTTGTCTCCCCTGAAAACATGTACAAAGCACATGAAATGATGTTTTCCCATCCTTGCTTCTAAGGAGTATTCTGTCTGTACTTCCTTCAGAACACTTATCTTGTTACTCTAACAGTTTATGGTACTTTCGACATTCTTTGCCAGTACCATAATTTAAATGCATTGATTCTTCTCTGGTCTTCCTTATTCAATGTTCAACTTTCACATGCACATGAGGTGATTGAAAATATCAAAGCTTGAGTAAGGCACACTTTAGTCCTCAAAAGTGATATCCTGTACACAAGTTTTGCCCAATGCAAAATGTCATTTGATTTTTTTAAATGCTGCTTCCAAGAACATTGATTGTGGATCCATTCAAAGCAAAATCCTTAATAACTTCATTTTTTATTTGTATACATGTAACATGGTGTAATCTTCTGGTTCAATTATGAGGATTTTTACTATGTGTTTTGCGTGTGTGCGTGCACATGGGTGTGGTCATATTTGCATGTGCATGCTTATTTTTACACGAATTGCAATCCATACTGAAAGTTGAATTCCTTGAACTTCTTCGGGAAGTGTTTAACATCCCCTTTGCTTTAAGAAAGCAAAGTTGTGTCACCTGTGTATTGCAGGTTTTTATCAGCATTCCTTCAACCTGATATCATGTCCTTTTTCAGATAATAGAATATCTTGGATTATTTGCTCAATATACAGATTCCCACCCAGACAGACACTCACCATTCCTTATGGTAAACTATTCAGTATTGCTGATTTTATTTGAGCTACTGTGTCATTTAGATTTATGTACATATTACATGTAAACCAAATTAAATATTCTAGGACTTCCATTCTTCACAATTTTATCCAGAATTTGTTATGATACAGAGTCAAATATCATTGAATAGGCAAATTAAACCTACATAGACCTCTCAGCTATTCTCATCCTTCAGCCAAAATCCATCTTTTTCAGTAATGTTATCCCTTTTGGACCACCTTAAATGTCTGGCAGCAACCATTGTTAAATTACCTTTTATTTTATTAAGATGTGATATTAATGATATTTTAAAATAATTTCCATTTTCTCTTTGGGAGCATTTTCTAACCCGCTTTCCAAGACACTATTCCAACATTCTAGGCATACATAATTGAACAGCTCCCGTGTGGTATCCAGTACTTGAAGCATTTCAATTAGTCTTTCCTGGAGTCTCGTTTTTCATAAGCATCTTTCTTCACTTATATGCTGTCATTCAGTACAATTGGATCTTGATTATATGTTACCTCCTAAAATGGTTGATTGGAATCTCTCTCTCTCTTTCTCTCTCTCTCTCTCTTTCTTTCTTTCTTTTTGGTACAGTGACGCTTTTGATTACTTCCACCTTTTTTTGACAGTTCCTACATCATTGAATATTTTGCCTTTAGACTCAACAATTCAACTTGAGGCTAGAATCTTTTCCTCTTCCAGCATCAGAATTACTGAATATATTTTTATATTTTGGCTTTAAAACTCCACATCTTTGTATATTTCATTAAAATATTTTACTTTGTTTCAGTCTCTTCAGACCTCCATGGGTTTTTTCTTTCTCTTTACTCATTTTAATGATCTTTTACTTCTTTCATATATGACATTATTAATAACATTCCACAACTCACTTAATTTGGGGTCATTGAAGTTCAGTGTGTCAAATCTACTCTTTAGATGTCTCTAAATTCAAGTGGAATATGCTCAAGGGTGTATTTGAAGTCTCCTAAGCTATATGTTCTCGTTTACATATGAATAAAATTGGGGAATAGATCAGTGAGGGAGCTGAGCTTTCACAATTATGCAACAGTAATTTACTGTGGTTAAAATTAGGGAGTAGAGTTCCAGAAATCATGCTCTTAATTGCTATTCTCAATAATTTTCATTTGCTTCATTGAATAAAATTGAGCCTAAGTTGACAGGTTCCTGATTCATAGAAGACTTTACAAAAGCCAGTGACCAGTGTGGAATGGCTAGGGAATTCTAGGGGGAACCCCAAAAATGGAATTGTGCTGAGTGAAGTGGAGTGGAGTTTTCATAGTACACATTTTTCCCACTAGGCAAGCATCCACCTACTGGCTCTGAGTTAGTGCACCCAGTGGCATCACCTAGGAAGGTTCTCTCTGGTCACAGTGATTTTTTTCATAAAAACAGTTTTGCCAGGATCTCAATTATTTTGTGATGGCCAATATAACAGAGCAGTGTTCAGCTTTGGAATTTTGTTTCCTTGTTGGGAAAAATGCCACAGAAACTGTTGTGATGTTTAACACATCTTACAAGAACACTGTTATGTGAAAAACTCAAGTGTACAAGTGGTTTTCTTGTTTCCAAAAGGTGAAATGTCTATGATCACTGACCTCATTCTAGAGGTCTGTCAACTTCCCATACAGATAAAAATGACAGCATTTGAAGTTGAGTCCACCAAGTCAGACTGTTAATCAAGCTTTCTATTTAGAGGTTCTGAAAAAATTGCATAACAGTGTGCAACAAAAAAGACTTGATTTGTGACAGGGCTGGCTTTGTCACCATGACAATGCACCTGCTCACACAGTCATCTCAGTGTGCCAGTGTTGTGGCAAAAAAAATCCAGCTGCCTCTTTTGACCACACCTGACTCGCCTGACCTCATTCAGGGCAACTTTTTTTCCACGAATGCAGAGGGACATGGAAGGACAGCAATTTGACCATTAAAAAAGGTGAAGAAAAAAATGAGGAAGGTGGCGTCAGTCCTCCAAACAGATGATTTTGAAAAATATTTCCAAGAAAGGAACCACAGATTTGACAAACATATTAAGAAGAGTAATAGAGAGTACTTTGAAGGTGATAAGGTTGTTTTATATTAAAAATTTAATTCACAGCTTTGAAAAAAAAATTCCAGATTCGGGGGTTGGGATAGCCCCTTGTAAATAGGCAGAAACAATTGAGTAGACTCTAACTCACAGTGACCCGTGTTTCTGTGTTCCATAGACTTTTTAAGGCTGTGACCTATAGTAAACAAATCCTCTGACCTGTCTTCTACATTGAATTCAGGTGGATTTCATTCACCAATCAAGACTCTTGAGATCACATGGGCCAGAGCATATGTTACCTATTAATTTGCCTTTAAAATTTATTATTTTGCCAAAAAAATTAACAATCTTGTCTTCCCATGTATTTTAATATAAGCCCCAACATTTTTCAACTATTCAATTTTTTTCTCATTTATAACCATAAAAAGAATTCCAGAAAGTAGATATTTTCCTCATTGTTCCCAAGAACAGATTAAGCAGTTTAATAACCTTCCGGTGTCCTTAAGATGTTTTCTCTGGCATGGAAAACAGCTCCATACTGACAACAGCCATTTGTGAATGACTTGGGCTATTTCAGAGAAACCACAGAAGACCTGGTACAGTTCATTAGGTCAATCCCATTTTTTAATGTATTTTTTGTTTGTTTATTTGTTTTTGGTGGCTCAAAGAACCTACAAGAGAATGATATCTAATAGATTTTACTTGTATTTCTGAAAGCATCTCATTACACAATGAAGGTATTTTTACAAGCTTTTCTCAAAAAGAAGGATAATAAAGTGCAAGGAAAACAATTTTTTAAGTGTTTTTTTAATTAAAAGATCATTTTGGGGGGTACTTACAACATTTATTATAATCCATACATCAATTATATCAGGCATATTTATACATATGCTGCAATTGTTCTTTTCTAGACATTTACTTTCCATTGAGCCCTTTGTATCAGCTCCTCTTTTTTTCCCCTCCATCCCACCACCCACCCTCGTGGCCCTTTGATAGATTATAAATTATTGTTGTCATATTTCATACTGGCCGCTGTCTCCCTTCCCCCATTGTTTCTGTTGTTCTTCCCCCTGAAAGGGGATGTGTGGTTATATGTCAATCATTGTGAGCAGTTTGCCTTCCTCCTCTCCTTCTGCACTCCCTACCTTCCCCCTATCGTTTAGATATTGCTATTTCCATTCCTGTTACAGGATTCCATGTGTTGTGAGTTTTTATCTCTTATCAATACCTGAAGCCTCAAGGAACCAGAGGAATACTGTGTGTTCCATAGGTGTTTTCTGTACCCTACTTAGCTCATCCTTCCAGCGACCCCTCTCTGGGTGACGTTCCATTGTCTACAGATGGGCTTTTGGCCTCTGCTCCAACCCCTTCATTCTCAACCATATGTTTTTGTTTCTTTGTTTGTTATGGTACCTAGTCCTGATGACAGCCAAAGATGCTATATCTTTTAATAGCTGGGAACCATCTATCTTCTTCACCACATTTTCTTATGCACCCATTTTGTCTTCAGTGATTGTACCAGGGGTGTGTGGGGGGGGAAGCATCACAAAATTCCAGTCTGTTAGAACAAAGTGTTCTTGTATTGAAAGAGGGTATGAGCTGAGACCCAAAGTCCGTCCACAACCTCAGTGTATTGGTATATAAATAGATGTACATAGGCCAATACCTCTATTTTTCTGTATTAATGTATTTCCATGTGTACACCCCTAGATACTTCCTCTGTTTCCTTTTCCCTTCCTCCTGTCCCACCATCACATCTGTGTCAGGCATGTGGGCTAAGTTAAACTTAAGGGCTTGGACTGGATGGGGTTGGAATTCTTTCTGGATGTACACTTGCTCTTTATATAAAACTCTCTCTTAAACATATCTGAGTTTCTGTGGAATTTTTTCTCTAGTTTACCCAGACTAACACAGTATAATCATAAGATGGAGAGTAGATATTTGTTTGACCTCTCCCTCATGGTAGTTTTTTTTTTCTTTGTCTAGTTAGAGGTCAGATAAAGCCAGTGTACTCAGTTGTTTTCTGGAAGAATATGGGAAGTTAAAGTTTTGATTATTTTTTTGGTTGTAGTCTTTGGTTATTCCTGTTTAAGATAGTAAAAATGAAGGTGATTAATGTATATTTTGAGCTCAGGGATAGAAATTACCATTTGATTTTCTCAGAAACCATGCTGCTTAAGGAAAATGGCTGATAGAAGGTCAAAATGCCTGACAGAAAGCCTGGCTCTGGTTTAATGCTCTCAGAGACCTAGTCCCATGTTTTTGTATAAATAGTTTAGATAAGAATTAGATAAGCTAGATAAGGATTGAACTTGACTGTTTTAAGAACTTAATTTAGTATCTGATTCTATATTTGTTTGTACTGATTTCTTCTGCTTACTATCGATATAATGATTTATAGAAATGCTTATTGAAAGTAAGAAAATAGAAAGCTTGTAAGTTCACTTGCTTTCAGCCATTAGAATTGGATCTTTAGATGGCTTTAGGCCACATCTGCAAAGAAACTTTGATAAGATATGTCCCACCCAGTGTTTTGGAGTACTCAGGATATTTGCATTCCAAGAGAGTTGCCTGAGATGGACAGATTGAAGGAAAAAAAGGAACTCTGGATTATGGATTTTCAACTAGTGGTTTGTGCCAATAGCTGGAAAAACTCTGGAACCATAAAGAAAATTCCTCTCTGGGACTGAACGTTAAAGAGAGCCTATGGGCAAGCTGAAATCCTTGCTGGTGACCACCTGGATTCACTTGTGGAGTGGAAGTGGGAGAAATGCAGCAATAAAGAGACAGGTGGAGTCTGGCCACTGACACCTGTGGACTTGGTTTACAGGAAAAAGAGAAGATGAGAGCAGGTTGATTGGTCCAAAGGTTATGAGCAAGCACAAGGGGCCTAGGCTTCTTAAGTATTTGTGAGACCCCAGGGTCTAAGGGCAAGGTGATCAATGGGCACCCATGGGAGGCTTAAGTGATGCAGCCCACATTGAGTTGACCAGAACCTGACTGGATGAAGGGATTCTTGAGCCTGTGAACTGATGCAAGTTGTTCCTAACTTGATGGATGGCCTGATCTGAGCTTACTATACTTATGGATGCGGACTTCACAAGGTTCCAACTGGAATGAAGATTCTTCATGTTGAAAAATATGATTGTCTTTTCAGAGCATTGGGTTGATGTAAATGGGCAGTATAGAAATTGGATATCCAAAATTGGGGGGATATAGGCATAAAGTGGTTGGTTTACAAACTTTCATAGATAGGGAAATATATTCATAGGATTATAGGATTAAGGTGTAGGTGTTACTTAACTGCAATTGTTAGGCGAAAGAATTGTATACAGGTGTCAAGTTGGCAAGGAGTGGTGATAGTCAAGGTTTATTTTGCCAACCTGACCGATAAACACATGTGAGATTAATTGAAGGGTGGAGAAATAAATAGTTCAGTGAGCCTTGCCTTTCTATTTCTGTTGTCTCTTGCTCTTTGATGGTTGCACCAGTGTGTGGCTGCCTTAACTAGTTCTTTGCCTCAGCTGGCAAGGTTCACTTCCTATGAGACATCTCTCAGGAGAAGCCACATGGACTTACCCTGATGCAGCCCTGGGTGCTAGAGAAGCCACTTGGAGACCCCAGCCAGCGCTAAGATGCTTACACCACTGGATCTAAAGACTTTCTACCCACTGGCCTGTAATCCTCCTACATTCGGGTCATTGTGTGTGTTCTGTGAGTTTGAGGAGGATTTTGTAGATCAGTGTTGGATATAGGGGGCTAAGTCAGATTTATGGACTTGGACTAGATGGGGTTGGAATGCTTTCTGAATGTACACTCACCCTTTATATAAAACTCTCTCACACATATGAGTTTCTGTGGATTTGTTTCCCTAGTTTGCCGAGACAAACACAGTCTACTTCCACCTCTTAGTACTTCCTCTCAGCTAGATTGCTGTTGTTCCAACACCCACAGGATCTCTACATCCTCCACTCCTGTCTTCGGCATTGTTTGCTCACCACACCCTTCCCCCTACCACCTTTGTCCCCCAAGACCCTCCAGGACCATAACCCCCGTCGCTTTCTCCCCAAACTTGCTTCCCATGCCTGTCTTATATAAGTGGGAAAGCCAGCAATGACATAGACCAAAAAATAAGAAAATGAAACATTGAAAAAAGACAAAAATCATCCATAATTCCAGGTCTGCCTGCTGTCCTTTCTGACTATCTTCCTTCTGGTCCTTGGGGGAATTCTGGGAGTTTCCCCTCCGAGTCTGAAGTCTATTTTGGGGGGTCTTCAGGGGCTCTGTGGTTCGGCTTTGTTCCAGTTGCTGATCTGTTATGCTCCATTCTTGGTTTTCCCTGCCGTGGGGGTTCAGATCACACTACCTCCCCGCCGTGTGCCCCCATTGCTGTCCTCTGTTGCAGTGTGCTCCAGTAAGGGGACAACATATCACGAGCTGTTGTCAGCCCTACAGTCCTCTCTGTGCCTTCGCAGCTCCACGCAGGGACATCGTCCTCTAGACTTGGCGTGTCAATATGGGATCTAGGCCGACTGTCCCTTTCTCTTTTTCCTTCATAGTTTGCTTCCTTGTGGGTATGACAGGTTGGCCCCTTTCCCCAACCTATAGGTTTAGTTTTGTTCTCTGTTGCACATACTTCTGGGGTGGGAGTCAGTTTGGCTCTGCTTGGGGCCAGCCGTTTAGCAAAACCTTTTCATTCTTTCCTCCAACCTGGTTATGTTGCCCTCATGGTCTGGTGCACTGTGATGAGGTCTGTATGCACACTCCCAATTCTGTGAGGACATAAATGATACTCTCCTGCTTGGTGGGTTCGTACCCTGCTCCCCCCATGCCATCATCTCAGTTTCTCCCTCTCCACTTTCTCCCTTCCCCTTCCCCCTTTCCCCTTCTTTGTATTGCATTAACATGTGCTTCCTTGGGTTTGCTCTGACCTGCACTCGACTGCCTGTACCTCGATCTGTGTATTGTGAGGTGAGTGACTTTTCTTCTGTACCTTCTGTGATTGTGCTTACTTCACAGGACTCGTGCTGTACATGTCCATTTGTGACTGGCTGGCCTCGTTTAGCATAATTTCCTCCAGCTGTTTCCATTGTACGACACATTTCATATGATCATCCGTGCTTTTCAGAGATGTGTAGTCCTCCATTGTGTGCATGTGACAGAGTTTACTAATCGTATCCTCTTTTCAATGGAAATTTGGGTTGTTCCCAACACTATGATTGTGAATTGTGCCACAATAAACACTGTAGTGCAAATGAATGGTCGTGTTTTAGTTCTTACCCCTTCTAGCTGAGTCATAATGTATATCAATTTCCATTTTCTTTAGGTATCACCAGATAATTTTCCACAAAGGCTGTATGCATCTACATGACTACCAGCAGTGGAGGAGAGTTTCTATCTTGCTACATCCCCTCTGACATTTGTTGCTCTCAAACTTTCTTATTTGGGCTAACCCCAAGGGGATTAGGTGGTATCTCATAGTTATTTTAATTTAAATTTATCTGATGGCTAATGATCAGGAGCATCTTTTCCTATGTTTATTGGCCATACATGACTCCTCCCCAATGAAACTTCTTTTCAGTTCTTTTGCCCACTTCCTCAGGGGGTTAACTGTTTTCCTCTTTTTGCAGGCCTGGAGAGTATTGTAGATTTTAGTAATAGGCCCATTGTCTTTGTGTCATTGCTAAATTCCTCTCCCTGACTCTGGATTGCCTTGTTACCCTCCTGGTGAAATCTTTCAATGTACACGGGTATTTTATCCTTAGTAAATCACACCTGTTGATTTCATGTTCACCTGTGTGTGTACCCTTCTCTATTGCAGTTAGCTTATGAATTCCCTGGGCCAAGTTTCTTAGGTTTGTCCTGGTTCCTTTGTTGATGGTGTTGATAGTTTGGGGTTTTACTTCTAGGTCTGTTTTTAACCTTGAGTTTGTTCTTGTGCATGGGGCAAGGTAAACACCTTGTTTCGTTTTTCTACATGTGGACCTCCATTGTTTCCGGCACCACTTGTTAAAGAGGTCATCAGCTTCCCAGTTGATGCTTTTGGGGCCTTATCAAAGATCAGTTGTCTATATACTGATGATTTTATTTCTGGGTTTTCCTGTTCATTTCCACTGGTCTGAGTATCTGTCATTATGCCAGTATCAAGCTGTTTTCACCACTGTGGCTGTGTAGTAGGTGTTAAAATCAGTTAAAGCGAGGCTTCCAGTTTTGTCCTCTTCTTGAGGAGTTCTCTGCTAATTCTGGGCTTCTTCCCTTTCCATATGAAATTGGCGGTCAGCTTATTTTTAATGTAAATGAATTGGTATATTCTTCAGTATCTAGAGGAGACCATTAGGCCTGACTTATTATTTATTGCTATTTAAAGCATATGCTCTGTCATTATAAATTATGCTAACATAACTTTATGTGCCAGATTACCAGAAAATTGTAATCTCAAATATATGATCACTTGTGTTCAAAAACTTTAAATAAAAACAAAATCCACTCATTATCCAGATACCCTTTCTATTAAAACTACAAGAGAAAGACAAGTTGTACTATTGCATAAACATTAACCGAGAAGGTCATAAAATGCAGGGAGTGCCCTGAAGAAATTGAAAAGACAGAATTAAATTTTACCCTTTATATAGCTGAATAGATACAATCCATTACATTTATTTATTTTCAAAATAGAATGAGTAATTCCATTTGGCAGGCTATCTGAGGGTATAATAATATCCTTCTAGGAGACTGGGGTAAAGTCTTTCAAGATTAATGTAAATAGACGATGCCCTAGTCCTGAAGGAAACATCCTTGGTTTACATAATTTTCGAAGAGATAGAAAATATATTATGCCCTTTGAAGTTATTTTAAAAGGAGTTCTTTAAAAAGGAGGGGGGAAGGAGGAGACTCTTCCTTATTTTCCATAGGAAATTGTTGTGGTGGCTGTGTGCCTGCAAGCCAATTCCAGCTCTTGGTGACTCTACCTGCTACAGAAAGAAAGCTAGGCCTGGCCTGAACCATCCTCACAGCTGCTCTGCTGTTTGATCCCATGGTTGCAACCACTGTATCAACCCAGCCCACACACGTTGTCCAAATTACGTGCTGTTAAAGTTAAACCCTCCTATTTTCAATATTCTTCGCCAGCACCACAACTCATATGCATCCATTCTTCTTCATTCTGCCTTTTTCGACGTCCAACTTTCACATGCATATGAGGATACTGAAAATACCCTGGCTCTCCTATGAGCCAATTGAAAATGCCATGGCCATGGACTGCTAGCAGGACAAACAGGTCTGTCTTGGAAGAAGTATGACCAGAGTACTCCTTAGAGACAAGGATGCCAAGCTTTGGTAATATAGTTTGGGCAAGCTGTCAGAAATGACCAGTCCCTGGAGAAGGACACCATGCTCGGTAAAGTGGAGGGACAGTGAAGAAGAAGCAGCCGCCATCATCAAAATGGATTGACACCGCAACTGCACCAACGGGCTCAGGCATTGGAACAATTGTGAGGATGGTACAGGCATGGCAGTGTTTGGGTCTGCTGTGAAGAGTGTTCTTATGGGTCAGAACCAACTCAATGGCACCTAGCTACAACGTGACTTTCCATTTGTAGTCCTTACACTGGATAGCTTCCAAAGCTGACTGGCATCAGGTTGGTAACTGACTCTTAGCAATCCTACGAAGCAATCCACACTCCCCCAAAGCAAAACTGAGGCTCCTTAATGATAGGTACCCAGTGTCCTCAAAGAAGGAAAAGGTTTATTCACAATGTTACATAAACTATGGCTATGTTTTTAATATCCTCAATCTGTAAAATAGAGTATTTTGAAGATACATTTCAAAACAATCCTCCAAGCCCGCTCAGGTTTTGTTGTTGTTCTCTCTTTTTGTTGATACAATTTCTATTTGTCTTGTAAGCACCAGTGTAAAGCAAGGGATGTGATTATAATAAACCTTCTGGACCTTTCCATTGGTTTTATTTGTGAGAAGCCATTAGAGAATGTCGGTTATTCTTTGGAATGATTCTCTTTATAATAATATATGATAAATATATTTCAGTGGTATTAATTCTAATGAAAATTGTTTTATCAAAGAAAAGCTATGATTTCATTTAATTTTATTAAGAGATAAATCATATATAAAGTTATATATGTATTTATGTTTGTATGTGCTTTCCATAAGAATGGTAAAACCCAACTCTGTTAATGTATAAGTCATTGTCCCCATGATTGTACATAATGAATATTTACTATGTTTTAGGCACTTGATTAAATGTTTTTAGGCATTTTAAATTGTCATTTTGTATCCTGGCTATGAAGTGATTACTAATATTTTTATGTATGAGATCACAGAAGCATAGGGTTAAAAGATCCTACACAGAGCTAGATGAATTATTCAGTATGGATTCAGAATGAATTCACCTTAACTCCAAATTCGTGCTCTTACACACTACTACCAAACAGACATTGTGCACATGTTCTCTAGCACATTCACCCTTGTTTTTCTGCCTTCATTTTCCATTTGTTAAATAAATTTTTCATTAAAAAATTTATTTGTCTTTTTCTCTGAGTTTTAAATTCATGTCTTTAATTACATAGGCACAAATCCATACGCTTTTTTATCTACATGTACATGTCAATAATGTATAGGGAAGAGGAAACGGATCATGGGGGAGAAAGGCTTTAGAGAGTAAAAAATTAGAAACAAACTAGAGTACCTAAAGAAAACCCTTTCACATCTAAATAAATTAAGCACCATATAAATTGTAGAAATATATTACAAGATAATAACCTCTGATTGTTTTCAACTAGTACTATACTGCTAGGATATTGAACTTCATTAGGGTATTAGTAGGATCCTTAGGATATTTCCTACTCAATTAAATCATGGATTTTAACAGGTTATGCAGTACAGTGAATTATAACTCTCGTAAGTGGCCATTAAAAGTCTGTTTCTCCAATAAATGACCTTTACCTGATGGTTCTAGTAAGAACTTGGGGGAAGATACTGATAGGATTCAATGTTAGCAGTGTCGTTTGTGTTTGCCATCCTGCTGGATGCAAAAGAAGTCATTTCAGAAACAGGAAGGGAAGGACTCATTGCCATCAAGAGAGGAGAGCTAGAAGTGCAATGCATTTTGGGGACGTGAGATCCCTACACATTGGTATTCTTTGACCCAGGAGACAGCTGTGAAATCATAGGCTTGGCAGAAGAGCACCAGGAGCAGATCCAGGAGCCAGAGTGTGAGACCAAACCAAAAGAAGCCATTGCCATTGAGTCAATGCTGGGTCACAGCAGCCCCCTGCGTGATTCTGAGACTATAACTCTTTTGAGAAGCAGAAAGCCCAGTCTTTCCCCCATGAATCTGCTGATGGTTTCAAACTGCGGGCCAATGGGGTGTAATTGCCAGCAAATAGATCAGTTAAAGTTGGGTGCTTTCAGGTGGAGTGGAGGGATTCCAGGCACTTTTGGGGGAGCTAGAGCTGAGTGCCTTGGGCTGAGGTTTATGGCAGAGATGCATGTCTTTTAAGCATTTATTGGAAGCCCTAAAAAATATTCTGCAACATCTCTGAGTATGCTAGAGATTAGGCCAAGAGCCTGAGGCCCAGAGTGGCTTCCCTGTCTTTATCACAGACTGAGCCAACTAAACAAATATATCCTGAACATTTCTCAACTGAATTGTTTATTACTTGTTAAGTTCCTTAGTAAACCCCATAATCGTGAGTATTGTCTATGAATTCTATGTGACAACATCAATGAATTATAGAACCCACTTGAGAAACTAAAGCTGTGGGAGGGACAGCTGGTGTCAGAACTGGTAAGAAGGTTGGAGGCTGGAGCATATCTGACCCCACCTTCAGGACACTTGGCCTTGATCAGTATATGTTGATTTGGAATGTGAATTTCTTCCCCCCTTGTGAAATGGGGAGAGGTCAGATGCCACTGTCATGTTATTGTTTGTTTAACAAGTCATAATCCCTCAATTTCCCTGACTTAAATAAGGTCTATTTCTAGTTATCTTCTTTTTAAGGAATGTAATACTTTTAATTATAGGAATTAATATGCAATTAGAAGTATGTTAAAAACAAATTGTCTTTCTATTGAAACAAAAACCCTAAAATAAAATCCTTGCTATTGAGACATCAAATTATATTTCACTTCAGTCTAAGCTATTTGGCTTAAAATATACTTTTGGCAAACTGTTCTCAATTACTTGTTTTTTCCTACCTTTGCTGAGACAAAAATAAAATTCAGGTTACTATTAAGAGTACACAATTTATTTTTCTTAGACTATCAACAGCTGTTCATAAAATTATGCAAACAGCTTTTTCCAGTGTGATCCATAATTCTATATTGTTTTTCTCTGTACTCTGTTGATTAATGAGCATAATAATATATTATATATTTGCACAAATTCATAGCAAGAGCTGGCAAATTTCATCTAATTTGGAACAAGGGAGACATTAACCTTTGAGTCTAAGATTTTACTTGTAGGTTAAAAAATGACTAGAGATATATGTGGCCACAATGAGGTATAGTTGAGATTCATATTTATAAATGGATGGCAGATAATATGCCATTATGGAGTATATTATTTAGTTACCTTTTAAGAAGATAACATTTGTTGTCCTGGAAACTGTTTACAGCATCTATCAGAACATGTCACAAATGTAGGAATATGCTATGTGAACAGATTTTTGGCTTCTCAGATAACTATCCTGAAGTGAGCTTTGTTCATCTGAGCTCTGAAAGAAAGACAGAATATATACACAGCAAAATGGTGAAAGGAAGTGATAGTAATGCAATTTATTTAAAACTCATTTGTATGCAATTTATATCTCTTCTTGAGTATTTAATTTACCTAATAAATATGTAGTAAGTAAAATCATCTACAAAATTAGAGAAGTCTAAACATATTAATAAAAAATTGGGGAAGTGAGTTTCAAAAGCACATATTTACTAAATGGCCACTGGTGGTGTAGTTGTTACATCTTGGACTACAATATCCATGGATGGTCAACAGTTCAAAACCACTAGCAGCTCCTGAGGAGAAAGATTGGGTTTTCTACGGCTGTAAAAAATAACAGTCTGGGAAACACAGGCATCACTATGAGTCAGCATTCGCGTGCTGGCATTGGCTTTTGGCACTAATGTTGGGCTTTGTCTTAAATATCATCCATGTATCATCTCATTTTCCCCAAACTCTTAGAGGCTGTCATTAACACCATGCCTTTCTTCCTTTTTTATACATAAGAAGATACTGACAACTGAAAATTAAGTAATGGTCAAGAGCAATGTAACTAGTAAGATACAGAATAGGAATTCAAATCTAAGCTGTGTGATTCTTAACTACTAGGCAATTCATTAATTATTTAAAAATAACGATGATCTCATTTGATGTTCATTCTTAAATTCAATATCATTTTATATTAACAAAGCATTGCTAATTTCGATGTAAATTTGACAAATATGTGGTTTAACTAAAGAGAAAAATGCAGTCGCATATATGACATGCTGAATAATCAGAAAAGAAAGTAAATTAAGAGAAGAAAGAGCACATGGATTTCATATATTTTACATTTGGGAAAAATAAAGTTGGGTAATATCATAGGCGTAAGTGAGATTCATATATAATCACCCCTGTATTTATTAGGAATAGTCCCTTACACGGAATGAACATTTAATTCACTAAACTACTAGGCTAATGGCTGAAGGTTGAAGTCCACTCAGAGGCAACTTACTACAAGGTCCTGGCTATTTACATCCCCCAAATCAGCCATTGAAAACCCCATAGAGCTATTAGTTGTAATTGAGTGACTGGCAACTTTTTTTTTTTTAACTTTTGAAGAATGTCAACACTAGTAGTCGTTCAAACAAACAATCTGGTGGTAAAAATAATTAAAGTTGAAATTTTAGCAAGTCTAGCTTTTACATTGTACTTTTTCTTATTTAGGCCAGGGGTGTGTACAAGGATGTTCCTTGTATTGTTTGTGATAGGAATGTAGAAACAATCTGAGGCTTAATCATTGAGAAAAATAAAATTTAAAATTCCTTGAATGGGCACTACATTTTAAGATGAAGTAAAATGCAATTGACTAGAGGAACATTTAGTTGCTGCTGCTAGGTACTGCCTAGTCCATTCTGATTAGCGCAAACCTACATAAAATAGACCAATGCGCGCGGTCATGCACGGTCTTGACAATGATGCGGATGAGCTCATCTTGAAACTACGGTGGCAACACATCTTCCTGAGGATCATCCTCTTTTCCACGGACCTCTAACTTCATTGAACACAACATGTCCTTCTTCAGAAATTAGTTCCTTCTGACACCAAGTTCAAAGTATGTGAGACAAAGTCTTGCTGTCTTTGCTTCTAAGTAGCACTCTAGCTGTATTTCTTCCAAGATAAATGTATACTTTTCCCCAGCTGCTGCTGTTGTTAGGTGTCATGGACCCTGTGTGAAACAGAACACACACTGATTGCTGTTTGAAGCCCATCATTGCAGCTACTGTGCCAATGCATCTCTTTGAGAGTTTTCCTTTTTTCATCAACCCTCCGTTTTGCCAAGCATAATGTCCTTTTTCCATTAATGGCATCTCCTAATAAGCTGTTCATAGTTTAAATAAAATGCTATTTTAACTGGTAAAATTTTAAAAATGTGAGATAACATTTCCCTGTAGAGGTAATTAGTTTCTTGTGCCAACCTGGCTGATAAACACATGTGGGGTTAATTGAAGGGTGGAGGGATAATTGGCTCAGAGAGCCTCGTCTTTCTTGTTCTCAGGTATCTTGCTTTCTGATGGTCGGACCAGGGGGCAGTTACCTTAGCCAGTTCCCTGCTTTTGCTTGCAAGGCTCACTTCCTGCAAGACATCCCCAAGGAGAAGCCACATGTACCTACCCAATGCAGCCCTGGGTGCTGAAGCAGGAGACCCCTGCCAGCACTGAGATGCTTACACATTCAATGACTCAGCTTTCCTCTTGCAGTCTGCATCATAGTGTGTGTTTTGTGAGATGGGGGAGGACTTTGTGGATGGGTGTTGGGTATATGGGTTAATGGGTTAATGTTGGACTTGTGGGCTTGGGCAGCAATGGGTTGGGACGTTTTCTTGATGTGCACTTAACCTTTATATAAAGCTCACTATTATACACGATTTTCCAAGGCTGCAAATCTTCATGAAAGTAAAGCAAAGCTTTTAAAATGCTGAACTTATGTTTAGCTGCTGAGCAATGTAACCACTGTCAAACCAGTGCTCCCAAAATATGTCATATTAGTAATCATCCTTTTCAAAATGTATGATTGGAGAGTTTATATTGTGGATGAAAATAAGAGCTAAAATCTATGTTGGTATTTGGCTAAGATCTTCCATTGTTTACTCATTTGTTAGTATCTTAGACAATCCTTTTTTAAAAGATAGGTCCTATAGATTTGCCTCTGTATTTTCTTTGAAGAAATTTATGATTTTACTTTTCTTATGTATGGTATGTCCTTAATCAATTTGGATTTGATTTTGTATGCAGTGTGATGCATGGATACAATGTTCATTGCAGCACTATTCACAGTACCCCAAGAGTGGAAACAACCTCAGCACCTATAAATGGATGAATGGATAAACAAAATGTGGTACATACATATAAGGGGCTTGAAGAAGTTGTGGAATGTTTCCACAGTCTTCTTGAAACCCTCTCTTACAAGGTCATGCTACTTAGTGAAAAGATGAAACCTCGGTGCATGTGACAATATGAATGGAGCTTGAAGACATTGTGTAGTGGGAAGTAAGTCAAACAAGAAAGAAGAATTATTGCATAACCTAATAATATTAAATTAGAAGAATAGGTCAATGGTTAAAGACCAGTTTTTTAGTGGTTACTACCGAGGAAAATAATGAAAGAAAAAGGGATCATTGCTTATGGTGTAATGAGTTCACAATTAAGAATATGGCTTCCCATTAAATTAATATAACTACACTTCACCAGTTGTGCAACTGGAGAAGGTTCCGATGATATTGAAAACAATGACAAAAATAAATGGATACAACTATTTACTGAGGAGATGGTCTGTGTACAATGAAACCCCACCTGGGATTTGGAGTCCTGATTTGGATGGTTAGCATCACAGTTTCATGGGCTGCCTCCATTGATTGGCCTAATATTATGTTTAGTATTTCTGAAATACAGCTTACTGAATTTGGTAGTGCCTGTGATTTTAAAATTTTACCAGTTAATGAAAACACAGCATTTGGTCTTTGCTTACCTTGACAACAGAGAAGAGAGTCAGGATTAGGGTGAGGGAATGAAATATTGGACTAATTATCTATATGGAGACCAGCACACCTGGATGGCACCCAGCTACCAGTGCTAAACAATTTAATGAAAGATTCTAGAGAAGAGTCTTGATCAAAAGAGAAATCCAGAACAGAATTTCAAATGCTCATAAAATCCAGAATTACTAGAAAAAAGGAAGATTCATGAAACCCTGAAACAATTGTCCTAAAACAAGCTTTAAAGTATAAACAAAAACTATTCCCTTATATCTTAAAACAAACAATAGTTTCACTTGACTAATTAGGACCGTCTCCCTATCCCGCTAAGCTCACTTGGGAGGGACCTGCCTGCATTAGAGATCGTCAACAGCGTGGTAGTTGCAGGGTGCCATGCAGTCAGTTCCCATTGGAAGAGCCCCTCTGCACAACAGAGGGAAAGGCTGTGTGCCCCCGCAGCGCCCTCCCAATGGCAATTCCAAACTCAGATCTGATCAATGAGGCGCGTTCAGTTTACTTGTTGGGGGAGGAACTGTTCAGAAAATACTATTGAATATAGTATATCAATTCTGAGCACAAGCATTTCTATTCTGTACATTTAAAATTGATTGGGATTTATTCAATAGAGTCATTCTTTCTCCAACCCCTCCGAAAAGAAAGTCAATGAAAGAAAATTCTATATATCCCTCATATATTCAATTAGTGTCATATTTTCTGCTTTATTTCTGATTTATTAGTTCAATTTTTTGGTTAAGTTTTATCCTTCACTAAGATGAATGGTGTAGAGAGTGTGGAATAATTTATAGCTTTGCTAATGATTGGTTACAGGATGTGGGTGGGGAGAAGGAAATCATTCTAGTTTATATCATAGATAGAATTACACATTAAAATGCATTAACTGGTTGTAACTAATATTTGCATACCAATTAATTATGAGCAAAATCCTTTACTAAAATTAATCTCTTTTGATCAGCAGCATATTCATTTTTTGTGTATGTGGAATCTCTTTTTATTATCTCAAACTCTGTTTTTCTCAGGTATTATAGGAGTACTGGGAGTCCTGGTGACACGATGGATCACATGTTGGGCTGCTACTCAAAGGTCCGCGATTTAAAGCCGTCAGGGTCTCCGCAGAATAAAGGGAAGGCTTTCTACTTTCTAAAGGTTTGCAGCTTAGCAAACCAGAGGGTCGTTTACATTATGATGCAGTCACTTTGAGTCAGAATCAACTCAATGGCAGTATATTTGTTGTTGTTGTTTAAATGAGAGCACTATTATTATTTTTAATACACTTATTTTGCATTGCTATTTGGTTAGTGTCATTTTGGTAAAATATAATATTTTATAAAGTAATGTAGTAATCGTAATAATGAGCTGAACATCAAAAACTAAGTACAGTGCACAAAGAGTGGAATGAGACACGATAATACACTTTACAAAATGTTTTTCTGAATGTTTTGAGAATGATGAGAGCAACAAATGTACAAATGCACTTGACACACGGATGTATATATGGCTTGTGCTAAGAGTTGTTCGAGCCCCCAATAAAATGATTTTAAAAAATGTTTTTCTGGTGTATTTGTTTTGCATCTTTTGCACAGATGTTTTGTCATTTTCTTTACAGCTGTAGGAGAAGGTATTTCATTTTAACTTGCTATATTGTTATGTGCAATAGAGTTTGTTCCAACAATAGAGACCTTATACACAACAAGATGAAACATTGACCAGTCCTATACCGTCTTCACAATTATTCCTGTGCTTCAGCCCAATGTGGCAGTCATGCTATTAATCCATCCCCATTGGAGCCTTTCTCTTATTTACTGTTCTCTATTTTACCAAACATGATGTCCTGCTCCAGGTACTATTCTCTCCCAACAATATGTCCAAAGTTTTTAAGAAAAAGTCTCACCATCTGTATTAGTCTGCGTACTTTAGAGAAACAAATCCACAGAAACGCATGTATAAGAGAGAAAGGTGAAGTGCATATCAAGAAAACATCCCAACCCAGTGCTGCCCTAGCCCACAAGTTCAACATTAACCCCTATGTCCAACACCAGTCCAAAAAAGTCCTCCTCCATCTCACAAAACAGACGCAATGATGCTAACTGCAAGAGGAAAGCCAAGTTAGTGAATGTGTAAGCATCTCAGCACTGGCAGGGGTCTCCACACGGTTGCTCCAGCACCCAGGGCTGCATAGGGGTAGACGCATGTGGCTTTTCCTCAGGGATGTCTCACAGGAAGTGAGCCTTGCCAGGCTGAAGCAGGGAACTGGCTAAGGCAGCTGCAACCTGGTCCGACCATCAAAAAGTAAGAGACCCGAGAACTAGAAAAGTGAGGCTCATGGAGCCATTTATCCCTCCACCCTTCAATTAACCCCCATGTGTTTATAGGCCAGGTTGGCACAATAAATTTTAACTAACTCACCATCCTTGCTAATAAGGATCAATTTGGCTATATTTCTTCCAAGACAAATCAGTTTGTTCTTTTAGCAGTCCGTGATATTTTCAGTAATCTTCCCCGGCCACAGAGTTTAAATTAATGGATTCTCCATGAGTTTTCCTAATTCAATGTCCCACTCTCACATACAAATGAGACAAGTGGTAAGACCATGGCTTGTGTCAGGAGCACCTTAGTCTTCAAAGTAACATCCTTTCTTTTCAACACTTTAAAGAACTCTTTGTAGAACAGATTTTCCTAAGGCAACACATCTTTTTGGATCTCTTGACTGTTGCTTCCATAAGCATTGATCATGGATCCAAGCAAGACAAAATCCGTGACAACTTCACCCTTCCTTCCATTTATCATAATGTTACCTATTCTTCCAGTTGTGAGGATTTGGGTCTTTTTGACATCGAGTTGTAATCCATACTGAAGGCTGTAAACCTTGAACTTTACCAGAAAGTGCTAAAAGTCTTCCTGGTTTTTAGCAAGCAAAGTTGTGTTATCTACATATTGCAGGTTGTTGATAAGCCTTCATCCAATACTGATGTCATATTTTTATTTATATAAGCTAGCTTCTCTGAATGTATGCTCAGCATACCCTTTGTATAAGTATGGTGAGAAAATGCAACCCTTTCAGACATCTTTCCTGATTTTAAACCATACCATATTCCCTTGTTCCATTCTTACAATTGCCTCTTGATCCATGTAGAGGTTTTTCATGAACAAATCAAGTATTCTGGAATTCCCATTGCTGTGTCCATAGTTTGTCATGATCCACAGAGTTGAATGTCTTGGCATAGTCAATAAAATGCAAACAAACATCTTTCTGGTATTCAGTGCTTTTAGCCAAGATCTATCTGACAACAGCAATGATACTTCTTATTCCTGGTTCTATTGTGAATCCTTCCTGCATCTCTGGCAGCTCTTGTCAATATGCTGTGCCAACCATTATTGGATGATGTTAATTTTAACAGAAAAGTATAAAATACTATAATAGAAGATTTTTATTTCTCTAAGAAGTAAACACCCCAGAAATAAACCATCTGGATTTTTTTATTTTGTAGTGGAAGCTACATGAGAAAAATATCATTTAATAATTCATTACTTTCAGGGTTACCGTTAATATTAAATAATTAAAAAATTAAATAATCAAGGGGATCATTGGTTATGTGGCTATATGAAGAAACCAACATTCCTTTAAAGGAAGATCGCATGAGCCCTGCAACTCCCTCCAGGTGATGAAAATCAAATTAAATGAACATTAAATGTTGCTGCAAACCTCTGTGGCATCTTTGTCCACATAGTAGTGAAATGTCAGTCAGTATAAAAGTTAACATGTGAAACTATTAAAGCAGTGCACTTCAAAATATAAAGGGAAATTCAAAAATGATAGAGCTCTTTTTAAAATAATGAGAAATGTTGAGTAATGGAATCATACTCATTGCTAAAGAACTATGAAACGCCCAGTGGCATGGGGTGACTGGAAGAACACTATGCTGAGTGATGTTAGTAATCACAAAAGGATGAGTATTGTATGATACCACAGTTATAAAAGAAAAAATAAGCGTAGTAAATATTTTCATATCAAAGGAAATAAACTTCTATGATTACAAAGGATGAGAGGGTAAAGGAGGGAAGAGGAAGCAATAGGCTGGAGGATAAACAGGTGTCAACTTGGGTCAAAGAGGAGATAATTGCCTAAAAGAGGAAGAAGACAGAGGGGGATGGGCAAGATAAGCTATTGAGGTATTTGGAAGGGTAAATTGTTGAATACAAAACTGATGATCTAAAATGTAAATGTACATCTAATTCACAATAAAGAATTTTTAAAAAGTGAAAAATAGTAGCAGCTATGAATGCAGAAATTTTGCTATAATAGAAATTATACTAGAATGTAATGATGTCTAACCAAGGGCCATAAAGTCCAGCATAAACAACAGCAAATCCTTGATTTCTCCCACCACTAAAGTTATTTCAAAACTAGCAGTAACCAAACAAGGTGGACTACACAGGGTTATTGTAAGAGATCTTTGAACAGAATGGAACCTGCTTCCAGCCATTCATCATTAAAACATTCTAAGACCCTCTAAAAGAAAGAATTTAGAACTAAATTGAAATCACACCTACTTAATACTTCTTTCTAATTAGTTATATTACTCCCAAAGTAGCAATTCACTATAAGTAAATAATGCTTCTTCTATCTAGTACCTGTGTGTGCTTAAAGAGCTTGAAAGTAGAAAGCAGAACACTTGTGATAATTTAAAATAATAAATATTTCCTTATTTAAAATATATCTGTTGAAGGGAATGAAATCTCCCAACCTATTAATAATAGTTGAAAATTGTCACAAATTTAGTTCTTTTCTGGTGGGGGAGTGGGAGTAAGGTCCATGACTCTATGTATGTGTGTATAGTCTAGATACAAATTTATATTGTTTTTTCATTTAATTTTTGAGTTTTATCATAAATTTTCTTAAATTAATTATTTCAAAACAGGGTTTCAAATTTAATTTTATACCATCACTGAATCGCAGTTCCTTATTCTCACAAAAGGTTGCTATTGAGTCTGTAGTAACAAGAGCATTTTACTTTCCACAATTTCTCAAGTATTTTGCCTTGCAAACATCTAAGGATGACAGTTTAAGGAACTGAAAATAGCCATGTTCTTGATATTATTGCATCATAGTATTAATGTTATACTACTGCACAGATTGCTACCTAAGAATATCACGTGGGGACCCTGTGGCTTCAGTGGGGAGAAGGAGAATCCAACTCTACACAATCCAAGGTCAATTGCCACAAGGCAGGGGCCAGACCTTCCTCCACCTTCAATTCTTCTTTTTTCTGTTCTGATACCAACACATCTCCTCTAGCACTCTACTTCTCTGCTGGACTTGATCATTCATTGCAGTGGCCACACAAAACTCAGATAATATGATTATGTTGTTTATTAGGGAAGCTAATAGGTGAAAAAAAAGTTAAGAATGATTCTTTTGTCTGGTACATATTTTCTCCACCATTTGAACAGACAATTCTTTCTCTGGTCCTCAAGTTCTCAGCCATATGGTCTTTTAGCCTTATTTTGTGGGACAGGTAAACCACTTGTCACTCTGCTTCAAAGTCTCTGTGCTGCTTCTGTTTCTCTTCTGATTCTGTTTCATGGTCGTGGTGCTGTGGACTCTGGCGCCTTTGCTGCCTCCATCGTTTCAAAAAGGCATCGCAAACAATTTCCACTGAGGGTACTTCTTCCATTGAGGTCATGGGAGTTTCTGTTCCTTCTTCTATGATGGCTCCCTTTTATGCGCCGCCGAATGGGGGGGGAGGGGGAATGCCAATTCCTACGTTAGAGTCCTCTATGGGTTATTCACAAGTTACTACCCATTTACTGTGGGCGAGTAGCAAAGATTATGAAGAGAAGAGTCATTTAAACAATTTCAGTCCCCTACAGTAAGAAAAGTCCATATTTTCATTTAAAAATAGCTATATTTATACTGTGTTTTGTTATCTCGTGTTCCAGCAGGCTAGTCTGTTATGGTACAGCTACATTTACTTATTCAAAATTAACTATGCTATTTTGCTAAATGATAGACAGATTTTGTTGTTTTCCCAAGCCCGTCGTGCTCAAGATGGCAAAGGAATTTTAAAGACAATCTCACCTTGAAACCTACCCCAGAAACTGGCAGTGTGTGTGTGTCTTTAGAATTGGTGTAACCTGGTGACTCTTGAGTGACTTCCGCTTTCTTCCTTTGTGATGGCCTGGTCTATTATAGTCTATCTGTCCCACTAGTGTTAGTTATGAGAACTGAGTGATGAATTAATTTTTCTTTATATCACAAATCTGCAATTTGAAAGAAATTATATGTGAGCATGCAAATCCAAGGAATTCATTTGCTCCGTAAGCCTGTGAGATACCAGGTGCTACTCACCAAAGTTGTGGATTGTATTATGTGAATTTACTTTGATGTCCCCCCAAACTGTAGTCCTGAGTCCTCAGGTCCAATGACTCCTTCCTTCAAGATGTCCGGTCATATCTGAGAAGTTTTCATAACTTACTCCCTTATATGTCCCAGTACATTCCTGGTTATGGTTGCAGCAAACGTATATCCAAGTACATCCTTGTCAAACCTAGACAAGTTTGTATTTAGACTTTCGCTTTCCTTTCCACATCCATTCAGTCTATGAGTCCTCCCATGTACCTACTCATAGATCACAGTTAGTACATGATTCTATATAATTGTAATTGCATATGCTCCCTTGATTCTTGTTCGCCTCTCACAGTCTTCCCATAACACCATAAATTTTGTCAAGTTCAATTCCCTCTCTATTCAGAAGTTCTACAACTACACTATTCTTGCTTTATACTTTCTAATTATTTTTGTTATTATTTGATGTACATGGTTTCTGGTTTTGAGTCATGTAATTTGTTTTACCTTGAATATGTCTATATCTGGTTGACATTTAGGTGATTTTGTCATGTATGTTAATCATAGGTTATTGTCTACTGCTGTTGGTTCACTGTCTGAAAAACACCATTTAGTGTTCTTTGTAAGTCTTGTTCTGTTTTTAGAAATATCTTTAGTTCTTGTTTTTTTGGAAATGTCCTAATTTTGTGTTGGACATGAGTGGAAATTTTTCTGAGTTTATAATTTTGGGTTAGCAATTTTCTTTTTCTCTTATAATGTTATGTTATACCATTGTTTTTCTTTCCTTTTTTTTAAGCAAAAGGGAAGAAATCTATTGGAGCTCATATGGAAAACCGTAGAAGGGCCCCCACATACCCTACTGTGTGGGCATGCCCAGCAACGGCTGACACCATAGTACAACATTTGTTCCGCAGAAAGCTTTTTGTCTATCACGATGTTTTAAAACCATTGTACAACACAGGGTCTTCTCCTGGAATTGTACTGAATTCTATCTTAACAAAGGATTTAATTGATAGTTTTAATTCTACCCAGCGAGATTGTGATTTACTATTCAAGAATGCTCATAAAAATTGTTATCTGCAAATTTTATCATTTTGAATTTCCTCCTATGGAAAAATGAAGATTATGTTTCTGCCTTCAAAAGGAAAACAAATGTAAAATCACCAATATATTGGAAAAATGAAAGAAAGAAAGCCTGACTACAGACACCTTGAAATTATAAATGCTAAGCTAGTAAGGAACGCTAAGAATAATCTTCTCTGGCTAAATTGCCTTCCTTCATAAACTACCTGCCATCCAGATGATGCTGACTCGCAGCAATCCTGTAGGACAGGGTAGAACTTCCCCGTGAGTTTCTGAGACTGTAATGGTTTTATATTCAACAGTACAAAGTCATGTTTTTCTCCCCAGGAACTGCTGGTGGCTTTAAACACTGACCTTAGAGATCTCAGCCCAAATGCTTAACCACTACGCTATCAGGTCTCCTCTTTCGATATAGCAGATTCCAAATTTTTCAACTCATACGGGAAAGCATTGTTGTCCATTCTGGGTCAAATTATTTAAGGAGTATGTCAATGTCTATGAGACTAAAAAAAAAAAAAATCAGTGACTGACCATAGACAATTTCCCAGGAGGTTTTTATCTTTTTTACCTCACTAGCATATAACTGATTGGGGACATTGCTGAGAAAAAATAAATCAGTGACAATGAGCAAAAGGTCATAAATACTATCTCTTCGGGGGGCGGGAGGAGGGGGACAAACAAACACACAGAAACTTTCTAGAGGTGTTTTTACAACCATTAAATTTAACTATTCTTATGCTGATGTTGTTCCCAGTGGTTCAAAACTCATTCAGGATAATAACTAACTCACCAAGCACTTGTGCATTTGATTATCTTTATCACTGTAATATAGGTGAATTGTGGAACAGACACCATCTATTATATAAATGGAAGTTAAGATCCATAGAGGTGAGATTCCACAAAATCCCTCAATTTATAAGGAGCAGTGTTTTCTATTTCTAAATGATGAGCATTTTTAGTCTAATAACAACCATATGGAGCTGCTATTATATCCTGTTGGTCAATGTAGAAGGCTGACAACATTTTTTACATTATAAGTCAAATGAATGACATTCAAAGGAAAGTCTTTCACTGATTAATAAAAAAGAGAGAGAATTTAATTCAATGCAACAGAGTTTAATAAGCCTGTGCTCTTAGAAAAATTCTGTTCCTGGAATTTAGTTCCTCACAATTTACAGTTTGTTTTTTTTAAAACAATTTGTGATCTCTTAGGGAAGGGGCAAACCTACATAGCATCATGTAAGTAACAATTATCATTCTAATAAGGATTTTCTATCTATCCACAAACTAAAGCCATTCCAAAGGCAAGAAAATCTGTGAAGTATCAATCACCATATTAAAACCGAATGCAAAACATAGTCAACTATGTTTTAATCTCTGGTTGCATATAGAATAGCCAAAAATATTAAATTATTTCAAAAGAAAGCAATGGTGTTACTACATTTAGATAAAAGAAGAAAATAGGGCTTATAAATATCAGTCTAAAGTTTATTATCAAAAGTAACATTTGGGAAAATTCTGAGAGTTTATGGATATACCGACATAAATTCAGGGAGATAGAATCCGAAGGAAATCAAAGAGGTTAACATCAGCTCTGAATATGATAGCACTTCCCTTTTCCCCGTGTTTATTATTTTGCATTTTGTTTGACATTATAATATTAAATTAGTAAGTAGGAAAGGTGAGATTTAGGGGCAAAGGCACACATAAAGGGGTTGGAACGAAACCAGACACTAATTGGAAACCTATGGGAAACACAAATTGACATGCTGACACAAGCCCCCTAGGCCCAAGTAGGAGGCCACTGGACACACCAACCTGAGATACCAGCAAATGACATCACAGGTGGGTCTAACTCAGCCAATGGGGTCAACCAATATCTTCAACCTCGCCTCTCCCAACCAGTGGTGTTAAATACCTCTGGCTGTGGAAATCCAGGTCTCTTTAACTCTGCTTCTGTTCAGCTTCATGCTGGCAGGTAGGGATGAGGGTGGTCTCTTTCTAGTGTGGCCATGCATGCACCTACTTGGGACCACATGCGCTTGGAACTGAGGCTTCCCCAGTTCAGCACGTGTGGGTGTTCTTTCCACGTGTTTTTTCATGCCCGGTTGTGAAACCTAGCACAGCTTTTCAGGGCTTGTCATGCTTTCCAGAAATAGCGTGTACCCTTTGAAGACTGTAAAAACTGAAACTTTCCCATTCCTTCATAAAAGCTCACTTGGATGCTTTGGTGTGAATTTTTTCATCATGCAAAGCAAAGAACTGAGGTATAACCCATTCCAGAAATCTAGCAAGTGGAGGCACATGGTTGCATTGTCTTCCTTTATCTCTTTCTTTCTCTCTTTCTTTCATCATTGTATTAGGGGCTCATACAACTCTTATTACAATCCATACATCCATCCATTGGGTCAAGCACATTTGTACATTCATTGCCCTCATCATTCTCAAAACATTTGCTCTCCACTAAAGCCCTTGGTATCAGACCCTGATTGTTCCCCCTCCTTCCCCGCTCCACCCTCCTTCATGAACCCTTGATAATTTATAAATTATTATTTTGTCATATCTTACACTGTCCGACATCTCCCTTCACCCACAAGTGGTTGTAGAGTTTTACACTAACGTCTTTACAACTGCTTCTGTTACCTCGACACATTTGGAACTGGAAGGGTAAAATGAAAAGAAAAGGAACTCTTGCTTTTCTGCTGTTTCACGTGATTTATTTTACTCTGCGGGTCTTTTTCATTGTCCTGGGAGTTCACTTTGCAAGTTGAGCCAATATGGGTTGGCTGCAAAAGGTCCTTAGAAGTGTAAGGCTCACCACGATCTATAAACTGATCAAATCAATAGTCTCTCAGCTTCTGGCAAAGACCACATGCACACCTGAGAATTTTGTATTTGGTTGATTAATGATTAAAAGGTAAGAGAACAAAAAATAACAAGATATTTGGCACAAGCATGGTAACAGTTAAGTATTGGCTACAAATACTACTAAAATTAATTTTACATAGAAAATAAATAAAATAGAATAAATAATTTGGAAGGTAACATGATGTGTACTGTCTCATGAATTACATCATACATTCCTCAGAGCTACCATATGCATTTTTCCTTTACACAGATGACAAAATAAGTCTAGATGTGCAAATAATTTTTGAAATTACTTTTATGTGATCATTCAATTATTATCAGAATAAAAATGAATAAATATGTTTCTTGTGGCAAAATTGATATTAGAGTCAAATTCCTTTTTTTTTTCTTTCCTCTCTGGTTTTTTTCCCTTATTTGTCATTCTTCTCAATTGATAAGAGTAAGTGTGTTAGTCTGGGTAGACTAGAGCAGAATATCCATAGAAACTCATATGTGTATGAGAGAGTATTAGACAAAGGGTAAATTGTACATTAAGAAAGCATCTCAACCCAGTTCAGTCCCAGTCCAGACCAAGCCCATATGTCCGATACCAATCTATGAAGGCCTCTTCAAACTCACTAAAAACATACAATGACACAGAATGCAGAAGATCATAGGCCAGTAGGTAGAAAGTCTTTGGATCCAGTGACGTTGTAAGCATCTCAGTGCTGGCAGGGGTCTCCATATGGCTTCTCCAGCTGCAGAGGTCTGGTTGCATCAGGGTAGGTCCATGTGGCTTCTCCAACTCAGGGCACTAGCATAGTTCCATGTGTCTTGTCAGCTGCAATGTCTCCCAGGGAGTGAGCAGAGAAAGAGAGGTGTCTCCTGCCTCCCAGAAGGAAATATCAGAATTCCCAGGATCCTTAGGGGAAGGCCATGCTCACACAGAAACCTCAATGGCTATGACCAGATTGACAGAGTAGACTCAGCCCCTTCACTCTTAATCCTTTTAAGTCGCAAATTGACACCAGATTATGTAAACACCACGGCAAGTAAAAAAAAATACTACTACCAGTGTTCCAACTCTTATATATGTGGATTTACTTCAAACAAAACATGGTTAATAATGTATCTGAAAGTAGTGGATAGCTACAGCTAAATTCTTTCAATAACATACTTATTTTTGCCTCCTTAAAAACTAAAAAGCAAATTCACTGCCATCGAGTCAATGCCAACTCATGGCAACCCCTTGTGGATTCCTGAGAATGTACCTCTTTACGGGAGTAGAAAGAAAGTTCTGTCTTTTTCCCAGGGAGCTTCTCCTATGGTGGTTTCGAACTTGCCGATGAAGTGGATTTTAGCCCACTGCCTAACGACTACATCACTAGAGTTCCCCGGAGACCTTTAGGGTGCCTTACAAAGAAAAGATTCAAACAACCCAGTGATTTCTGATGGTATCTGCCCAACCGGCTAAGTCCAAGACAGGTCACTCAGAAGATTATCATGACCGTTTTTCCTATAATTCCAAAAAGATGATTTTAAAAAAATCATTTTATTGGAGGCTCAGACAACTTTTATCACAATCCATCCATCCATCGCATCAAGCACATTTCTACATTTGTTGCCATCATCATTTCAAAACATTTGCTTTTAACTTGAGCCCTTGGAATCAGCTCCTCGTTTTCCCCTCCGCCCTTCCCCTCTACCTCATGAACCCTTGATAATTTATGTTATCATTTTGTCATATCTTATACTGTCCGATGTCCCCCTTCACCCACTTTTCTGTTGTCCATCCCCCAGGAAGGCGGTTATATGTAGATCCTTGTAATCGGTTTCCCCTTTCTACCCCACCTTACCTCCACCCTCCCAGTATCGCCACTCTCACCACTGGTCCTGAAGGGATCATCCATGCTGAAATCCCTGTATTTTCAGTTCCTATCTGTACCAGTGTGCATGCTCTGGTCTAGCCAGATTTGTAAAGTAGAATTGGGGACATGATAGTGGGGATAGGGGAAGGGAGTTGGAGGAAGCATTAAGAACTAGAGGAAATTTGTATGTTTCATCGTTGCTACCCTCAACCATGACTGGCTCATTTCCTCCCCATGACCCTTCTGTAAGGGGATGTCCAGTTGCCTACAGATGGGCTTTGAGTCTCCAGTCTGCATTCCCCCTCATTTAGAATGATATGATTTTTTTTGTTCTTTGAAGCCTGATACCTGATCCCTTCAACACCTTGTGGTCACACAGGCTGGTATGGTTCTTCCATGTGGGCTTTGTTGCTCTGAGCTAGATGGCCACTTATTTATCTTCATGCCTTTAAGACCTCAGACGTTATATCTTTTGATAGCCGGGCACCATTAGCCTTTCTTCACCAACTTTGCTTATGCACACATTTGTCTTCAGCAATTGTGTTGGGAAGGTGTGCATAATGGAATGCCAATTTAATAGAACAAACCGTTCTTGCATTGAGGAAGTATTTGAATGGAGGTACAATGTCTATCTGCTGTCTTAATACTAAACCTATAAATATATGCATGTAGATCTACTTCCACACCACCCTATATAAATATATTTACATATGTGCATGCCTGTATTTAGATCTCTATAAATGCCCTTGGTTTCCTAGTTCTTTCCTCTATTTACTTTTACTTTTCTTATCCCACTCATGCTCAACCTTCGTTTAAGTTTCAGTAATTTTTCTCACTTACATTGCCCTTGTTGCATCCCTACCAGGCCTCACACACCCTCCTTGCCACTAAATTTGGATCACTTGTTGTTCCCTCATCCCTGGGTTGGTCAACACCACCTCCTTTCCCCCACCTCCAACTCTCCCATGTCCCCCTGGAACCATCTGTCTGTCCCATTGTTTTGTCCTCCAGACTGCTCATCCAGCCTATTTTACCTAGATAGATCTGCAGAGATAATAATATGCACCAAAAACAAGGCATAGCAAGAAAAAGTAACAGAGAACACACCGATGACACAGGATTATCAAGGATCTTATTATGAATACATTTTCATAAGAAAAAACCCTGTACTGGGGGAGAGGGGCGGTGAATACCAGTAAAGTTTTCCTGAGTTTTGTTGTTGATTTGTTTAATCACCTCAAAAAAAATGAATCAGAGCAATGCACCTGCTCCTTCTTTGAAGGTCCAAGGAGTTGCCCTGTGAGCATTGTGTTGGGAAACCTTACTGCATCCACTCTATAACCCTGAGATTGCCCCTTCAGACTTACCTTTGTTCTTACAGCCTAATCATTTACAAGAAATATAATCAGAGCCCCTCAAGGATGCCTAACCTGATCTTTGGACATGTTGGAAACCCAAAATCACAGAATCATTTTCCAAGGAAAATGGCAGGCACCATGGAGTTGGTGGTGACCCTTTGTACAACAGAAGAACACACTGCCCAGTCCTGTAACATCCTCACAATTGATATGTTAAAGCTCATTGTTGCAGCTACTGTGTGAATCTATCTTGTCTAGAGCCTTTCTCTTTGTGAATGCCCCTCTCTACTTTACCAAGCATGTCTTCTCCAGGGAACAGTCTCTGCTTGCAACATCTCCAAAGAATTTTCACCGCCTTTAGCTCTACTGTACTTCATTTGATTTAGTAATTTCACCACCCTCACCTCCTCATCTCCACTGCTGCATTTCTATCCATCGAGAGGCAGTTATGTGAGATGCAAGGTTACAAGTTCTGTTTTATATTTACTGGATAAATAATAGTGATGAAGTGATTGAATGAGCAAGTGTTTAGAAAAAGAAAAGTACATATTAGAAATATCCCAGTAATATAGAGCTTGAGGTCACAAAAGTTAAAATGTCACAGTACGAGCTGTGAGATTTGAGTGGAGAGGGTCCAGCCCAAGTGACAATGCAGTTGATTTGTTTCTGTCAGTCAAGCAAACAAACACAATTATCCTATGACACAGATTTCCAGTTCAGAGCAATTCAATGTGCCAGAGTAGGACTTTACTTTATAGGGCTTTCATTGGCTGATGGTTTGAGAAGTAGAATGCCACATTTTTCTATCTAACTACCTCAAGGGGCGTTCAAGTCTCTATTCTTTCAGCAATCGCTATGCTTGTTAATCATTGCATTGCCCTTGAGTTCCTTCTTGGAGTAGGAGAGGGTGTTTTGGTTGTTGTTTTGTTTTTCAAGAGGTAGAGAATAAATAGAGTTATAAACTAAGATTACCTTATTGTTCAAACCAAAGCAACACACCCAGTTCCTTTGAGGAGATTCCAACTCATTGTGCTCCTCCATGGGGTTTCTGAGGTTTGCAAACATTTATGGGAACAGGGAGCTTCATCTGTCTTCCACAGAGTGGTTGATCTGTTTGAATCCCATAACTTGAGGCAAGCAGCCCACAGGTCAGCTGAAAGTGCCATTGGCACTGCTTTTAATGTGCAAAAGCAGCCTTTAATTTAATTAAATTCAAAATGACTTATTTTTGTGGGAAGTTTTCATACATAAACCTTATTGTGTCTGTTATTTTTAATTTTTATGAAAGCGTAGAAAAATAAAAACAGGTGTTCATTATGTCTTTTAACTGCTACTTTACTTGAAGGAAATATAAAAGCAAATTGCTTTCTGAAATCTTTAAGGTAGATAACAATGAAAAATTCCCCAATAATAAAAGATCATATCTTATCTTAGACTAGATAGAGAAGCATGCTGGCCAATTTCCTAAGAGCCAGTGGAAGCTTTTCACACAAAGAAACTTAAAAGACTGATTTATCTGGCTAAATTCACTTTTAATAAACAAATTCATCATTGGGTGCTAGACACAGTACAATAAAAGAAAGGGACAAGCAGAAGGCCTTGTTTTGATTTGTTTTGTTTTTAGGCTAAAAAGGAGATGTCTCCACATATATCCAAATGATTTGATGGTGTCTTGCCATGCCTATGTGACTTCTAAGCTGAACCTGTCTTAAGATGAAGAGAAGGGGATGTTTTCCAAGGAGCCCTGCTGTAACAGTGCAAAGGCTCTTCACTGTTAACCGAGAGATCCGTGCTTTGAACCCACCAGCCGAAGACAAATGGCTAACAATTGTTGCCATAAAGATTAAGGTCTTGGAAGGCTTATGTGTAAACTTTCCTCTGTCTAAAAGTTTTCTATGGATTGGAATTGTCTAAATGTCATCGAATTTGTTTTATGTCCTCCAAGTGATGGGGAATCCTGAAGGCTGGCATGATTCTTGAATCTAAGGCCGTGAATTCTTGGCTTCTTTGACTTGGTATTATCTCTATTTTGTGAAAAAAAAAAGAGGAGAAATTTAAGCTTAATAAGTGGTATACATAGTAGCAGGTTCATAAGTGGTGTACAGAATTTGGCTTCAGCTTGTTGCATCATGTACTTATCAATTAGGTATTCTGTATTTTAACTATGAAAATTTTGAATATGGAGGGATTAAAATTTATAAGATTTTATTCCATGGATATATCCAAATCTCATTTTTATAATTATAGTGTGACCTGTTTGAATGACTGCATCATTTTTTGCCCATTTTCACTTTTGAAAGTATAATATATTGATTATGAAGATATCAAATTATATACATACTTGAGGGAATGTCTCTTAATCTACTCTGACATTTAGCTAATTTTACACTTCAAGCATCCAGAAGGGGCTAAATTCATTTATTTGCTTCAACAAGCATGGAACCTCTGTTTACATGCATAGTCCTAGGTTTGGGGGACCTACACATAAATGTTCTTTCTCAATTCCTTAAGGATATAGATAACTGAAAAATTTATTAACAAATTATTAATGATGCTGTGATAAATGTAAAGGAAATCATGGTGGCCTAAAAGGAGTTGTGATGAAATTATTCTTGTAATTGTCATTTTTATATGAAAAGTCAAGATTCACAATCACTCTTGTTTCAGCAATAAGATGCTTCTCTGAGCCAGAGTCTCCTGCTAGGACTTAAAGGTAGCAGCTCCTTTTACAACCAGAGGAAAGAAAGCCAAGCCATTTATGCTGCCAAGTAAGAAATCTATAAATTCAAAAGATTAGTGTCAAGCCTAGGGCTTTTCATTTACTTGAACTGCACAAAATTTAAGTTATACACTCAAGTTAACTTCTTTCCCTCAGAGAGTTCAGATACTGGAATTAAGTCCTCAGGTTCTGAAGTAGAGCTTTCCCTTTCATTTAAAGATAATAGATTTAAAATGATAATGTGCACATCCGAAGAAAGGTGCTGATCATGTCGTCGAAGTTCAGGAGAGAAACTGCTCTAATGTTATGATAAACTCAATTGAACATGAATAATAATTCATTATTGAATGAATAATTATTACCTCTACACCAGTTTTTTTTCTCTTTTTTCCATTGTAAGTGGAACATATGAATTGCAGGGGCAGTGAATTATTTCATATGGCTCTTCTAACCAAAGCCTCTAAATCCCTCCACCAAAAACCTTTTCCTGCAGGTAAGAAGGTAGCGGAAGATCCTGACAGGATTCACCTGTACAGGTGAACAGAATGGCCTGGAGTGTCATCCTGCTGCAGGCAGAATGAGCTGTCTGAGAAGCAGCAGGAGGAAGGACAGCCTTACCAACAAGTGACAGGAGGGATGCACATTCTCTCCAACAGAGATGCCTGTGCAGTGAGCTTCCTGGATCCAGAAATGCAGCTGCTGAATCAGGAGCCAGAGATGAAAAAGCCTGCTGGACTTCCTAACCCAGGAAGCAAGTAAAGGGGGGTTTTGTGCAGAAGACTGACTTGCAGGATAGGGTTCATCTGGGCACTTAATTGGGGAAACTGAGCCTGCTGCCCCAGGGGAGCGGAATGCTTACTGGCTGTCTCACTGGAGTGGGGTACCTACGAGCACTTAATTCAGGAAGCTGGATTTGCTGACTCACATCTATGGAGCTGAATGCTTTTGTGTTGACACTTACAACAGAGTATCCCAGCAGGCATTTATAAGCATATCTGAAAGAACCTTGTAGCGTATCCTGATGAACACTGCATCCTGAGCCTTTCTCCCTTGCATTACAAACAGTCAACTTGCTGAATAAATTCTTCAGTCAGGAATATCGTCTGTGAGTCTGTGCAGCCATTGCAATGGATACTAGAATCAAGATGCAAAATCGAGAAACCTAGTAAAAACAATGCAAATGTTGTGATGGTTCAAGTTATGTGCCAAGTTGGCTAGGCCATGATTCTCCGTGGTTTGATGAGTAGTATGCAATTCTCCTACATTATATAATTGGATATGAGCAGCTCATCAGTTGAAAGAGGAGATTTCTTGGAGATGAATCTCGTAGCCAAAGACAGGGGTACTGTGGCAGAGCTTGCTCTCCCTTCATCCTGCATCTGCCTTGTTAGCTTCTGACCTCCAGTTTGGAAACCTGTACCAGATCTACAGATTTTTCTTTTTGCCAGTTCCTCCATCCCAGCATGCCACCTGATTTACATATTTTTATTTTCTTAGTCTCTGTAACCAGATTAGTCCAAAGAAGCCTTCAGTCCATAACCAACATATTCAGAACTGGACCAAGAGTTAATGCCATCATAAATGGAGAAAATACCCTGAAAATGATTTTATCTTACTTGGATCCATCAGGAGTGATTGTGGAGGCCACTGTCAAGCAATCAAATGAAGTTCTTCACTGGGGAAATGTGTGGCCCAGCAGTTCTTTAGAGTCTGGAAAAGCATGGAGGTCATTTTGAGGACAATGGTGCACCTGACTGAGGGATGGTATTCTCAATGACCTCAGACACATTTGAAAGTTGGATATTGAATAAGGAATCTCCAAGATGAAATGATGTATTTTAATTATTGCCCTGGTGAAGAATATTGAAAGTACTATGGATTGCTAAAAGAACAAACAAATCCATCTTAGAAAAAGTACAGCCAGAGTACCCCTTAGAGGCAAAGATTGCTAGACGTCATCTTACATACTTTGAGCATGTTGGGAGCAATCCGTCTCTGGATAAGAACATCATGTTTGGTTAGGAAGAAAGGCAGGGAAAAAGAGGAAGGCCCTCAAGGAGAAAGATTGACACCAAGGCTGAAACCATGGGCTCAAGAGTAGAAACATTTGCGAGAGTGAGCAGAACCAGGCAGTGTTTCCTTTGGTTGTGCACAGGGTCACTGTGGGTCAGAATAGAGTCGAAGGCACCTATCAACAACAGCTGCCTTCTCTGCCACTGAAATATACATGTACACATAAAACTATGTTAATATAAACTAAATGAATTGGGGAATATATGCACATGTATATAAGTATACATCATAAGTATATAGTTATATATAGAGAGAGATACACCTCATTAGCTTTTCTCCTCAGAGCCTGCAGGCTAAGACGACCCTTTTCTTGAGAGTGATGACAAAGGCAATTCCCATTGTGAATTGATAACTAGTACTAAAAACTTGGGAGTTCTGCTCACACAACGGCTTCTTGATCGACATGCAAATTTAGCGTAAGCACAATGAAGTGTCCTAGAATTCCCATTCTTCTGAAGATGATCCATAGCACATAGTCAGATGCTTTTGCATTATCAATAAAATGCAAGCAAACATGTTTCTGGTATTCTCTGCTTTGATCCAAGATCAAGGGAGTCCTGCATGCTTTAAAATCAGAAAGGTGTGCATCAGGGTTTCATCCTGTCACCACAATGCTGAGCAGATCATTTGATGACATGAAGAGGAAGCAGCTGTGTCTCTTGTTTCTGTAACAGGGTAGCTATGGCTTGGACTGACTTGATGGCATGTAACAACAGCAACTTCTTATCAGGAGTGCTCATTCAATACTAGGTCACACATGAAAACCAAACAAACAACCTCACTGCCGTCAAGTGGATGGCAAGGTAGACCTGGCCCTGGGAGTTTCCGACTGTAGGTGTTTACAAGAGTACAGAGCCCAGTCTTTCCCCTGAGCAGCTGGGGGTTTCAAACTCCTGACTTTAAGAATCTCAGCCCCATTACTCCACAGGAGGTCCTAGATTGCCACTAATTATTTGAATCAAAACATCGATACTTAAAAAAAAAACTGTTTTCAGTAGCAACTTATGAGTATTTAAAAAAAATCAAAATATTAGAGTCTTCAAAAAGTTCATGAAAAAATTCCATTATACTTCAATTCTGTTCTTCCATGAACTTTTTAAAAGTCACCTTCTGAAAGAGAAATTAGTAGTCTGTTGTTTTCCTTAATTTCGGTAAGATAGGTAATAGCAGAGAGCAATCATAAACCAAAAGTTTCATTTTTTTAATATTGAGGTTTAATTTGTTTTCCATTCCAGTATCAATTTTACAGAGACAATTGCTGAACTAGGTTGACTTTTTAAAAAAATCTCTCTTGAGATTTTGCCTGTCAAAATGCTTATGTGGTATGATCAGAGATAAGAATCAAATATGACAAAAGGGATATGCCAAAGTTCTTTTGAGAATGAAAATGTCATGGATCAAAAGAGTAGTTGATGTTGCCTTCATGAGCTCCACTTATGAATATCACGTACAGGTTCCCGTAGAAGCAATTTTTTTTCTGATTGAGCACGATAATACATACACATGTAAAACCACAAACCTAATGCATGAAAGAATCAAGATTCTCCTAGCCCAAATCTATGGCATTTTAACTGCTCATTACTAAACAGGAATTCTATAGTTGATAGGTTCTTCTGTATTTGAATTTGTTTCAACAAACTACATATTGTTTCTTTCTTTTTTTAATGCTCACTCACTTATAAACTCTAGCCTTATTTGATCGTGTATATTTTATTGTTCATAAACATAATGAAGATATTTCAGCCTCCATCTACACTCATGGCAGAAAATAAATGTATTCAAATTTCAACATAGATTTTTTTTCCCCGTATACAATTTCTGGCCAGCTAATCTGACTGGTCATTGATTTCAGTGTACTATTTAGAAAACCACACTAATGGGATGCATTTTCAGATTTTAAATAACTTTATTGCAGACAATTTAAAAAGGTGTGAATACACTGGTATTCAAAGCAGGTGCTTGTTGAAATGTAGACGGAATAGTGTGAATCAGTTCTACTTGAGTGGAAAACTGTTTTACAAGTAAGCCAGTCTCAGGAAGTCCTAGTATCTGGCATGGTCATTGATGGTCTGCTAGTACATGTTCTTTTTCATGGCTGTTGGTACACATTTCACTTTAGTTGGTACATTTATATCGCAGTAGAGAAAATAGGTATTTGTCTATGAATGACAATGGCTTTTTGATAAAATATTATTGGAACTTGTGACCCAAGATAAAAGAAAAGGCTTCAAGGTTAAATTATGCTTATCTAGACAGGTTATGAGAATTTGAAAGAGGTAATTATTTTACAAAATAAGCTTGGTAAATAAATTGAACAGAATCAGTATAGTATTATAATGTAATTAACTAGCAATGTATGTAAATCTCCTTTTCCCAAAAGACACAAGCTGAGGACATTTACATTTCATTGTTTGGGCTCTTGGCAAAAATAAAGCATAAGCCCTCTGAGAGCCCCTGACCTTTATATGATCATACATGTTTGACCTTCAATGAAAACTACATTTTCACTTAAACCGTCCAAAGCACTCCTGGGTTACATGTGGCCTGCAGGTGCCCAAGCAAGTGAAATAAATATCTATTCCTTATGAAGGTGTATGAAAGCTTAATCTAAAAGAAGTCAACCAAATGAATGCTGTTAATACCTACATCGTTAGTGAAGAAAAGTTATTTTAAAAGAAGAACACAGCAATAATGAATAATAGCAGAGATCTCAACCTGCGGAGCCAGACCTGCAAAATAACCAGTATATGTTATTATATCCCATAATACACGACGTTTAATGTAGTTTGAATGGGCTCCAAAAGAAAATAAAAGAGTTCTTTTGAACAAATATAAGAGGTATAAAGAGATTATGAAAAATGACCAGAAAAATAAACTTCTGCAAATAGTTTTCTGAGGGGTGCCCCCTAAAAAACAGATATTTTTCAAAGCTATGTATGTAAATGTTTTTACAAAAACAATCTTATCACCTTCAAAGTACTCTCCATTGTGCTTAAGACACTTGTCAATTCTGTGATTCCATTGTTGGAAACAATTTTCAAAGTCATCTGGTTGGATGGCTGACAGCATCTCCCTCTTTTTTTCTTCACCTCTTCTATGTTTTCAAGTCACTGTCCTTTCATTTCTGTCTTCATTCATGGAAACAAACAAAAAAAAGTGAGGCAAGAGGCATGTTGTGTTTTGGTAAAAACTGGCATACTGAGATGGCTGTGTGAGCAGGTGCATTGTCATGGTGCAAAACCAGTCTCCCCATCTGCCAGAAATCAGGACTATTTTTTTTTTGGTCACACACTGTTCATTAACAATCTGAACTGGTGGAATGAACTCCAAATGCACTGAGCAGGAGACAAATTTTCACAGCCGCATACTGTTTTCTTAAATCAGCCATCACATACCCACAAAACGAGGTTTGAGGAGAACTGCTTATATGAAGAAAAAAAATCACTGTGACCAGAGAGAATCTTCCCAGGCGATGCCACTATATGCGCTAACTCAGAGGGAGTTGCTAGATGCTTGCCCAGTGGGAAAAATGTCTTTTTGTTTGTTGCTTGGTTTTGTTTTGGGAAGTATAGGGTACCCCCCTCATATGAACCTAACAATTAATAGATGAAATAATTATCATGCATAGTTCAAGGTTATTCTGGATTGTGATAGTGGGGTGGTTTGGGGGTGATTTATGTCAACTTGGCACTCTTGGTTAGTCTTAGAGGGTGTGACCTTTTATATGAGAGTGAGGGACTCTGGGAACTGCCTCTCTGTCTGCCCTTCATCCTTGCTGGGACTTCACTGGGACTGTGTGTGCCTCTAGTGGCGGCCCCTTGTGGTCCACTCAACCCTGATAGTTGTCAGCTCCCTGCCATATTTCTACTGACCTTGCGTCCATGTTACTCTGCACTGATCAGCCCGTGACCTCCCTGCTTTTGGAGTCACCTTTCTCTGGTATTAGTTCTGTGTGTGTCGAGGGGCCTGGCTTGTATTGGACCTATGGACTTGAGTTGGACTGGGCCAGGTTACCTTCTGTGCATAAAGTTGGTTCTTGATATAAAGTTCTTTATTGTTACATAGGTGAGTGTCATTGGATTTGTTTCTCTAGCCACCCAGTCTTACACACAAATTATTAATTTATGGACATTAATCAGTTATATTTAGCATGTAATAAATCATACTAGATTGCGAAGGAGCTCAAAGAAGATAGGTTAACATCAAGAGAAACCCAACTCAAGTCACTGCCATTACATCAATTCTGACACATAGCGACTGTATAAGACAGCATTTAACTGCTCACTAGCCTTTCTGAGACTATAAATCTTATAGGAATAGACAGCCTCATTTTTCTCCCCAGAGCAACTGGTGAATTTGAACTGCCATACTTGTCACTAGCCAAATGCTTAACTCACTCTGTCACCAGGACTACGTGACATAGGGAGAAGCTTCAGCCAAAAATGTTGGCCAGACTCTCCGCAACCCACCCGCCCCTGTCTTTCTTTTTCTGTTTACTCTTACTCCAAACTGACTTTCCAAAGAAAGCTAGCCTGAAGACTGCTGGAAGGACGTCTTATTTTCTCCTCCCATTTGCTCTCACATCATGCTCCCAGGAAGAACATTAACCTATGATAATTGGCCCACAAAATAACCATAGTTCAAGCTGTCAAGTGATTCAAACTTTATGATTAGCAGACTAATCTTTAAGGGGTTTCCCATTGTCTTGTGTGTTGAAATATGATTTGTGTACATGTGCAGTTAGTGTGGGAAGGCTTGAAATTTCAAGACCTTTCTCTCTTGGTTCTTGTCACATTTGCAGGAAAACACTGCAAGGGGAAAAATCATCACAAAATTATAATCATGGGGAGAAAACAAAGTTTATGCAGCAGATGTGTTAAAGAGCAAAGAGAGTTTGGAAATGGATTGACACACCAGAGGTACTAGTGTTTTGGTTCCCACAAGTAAGATAAACATAAAGAGTAACTTCTGCTGCAAACCTTCTTCCAATGCAGCATGATAACCACAGTCAGGAGAGAGGTCTTTGGTTGATGCAGCCTTGCCGATTTGGGGAGGACAAAAGAGATGGCTCTCTCTTCTTCTCATATCTAGGTCTTGAGGAGGAACCTGCTCTTATCTATGCTCATCTTTGGAGTACTGCGTTGTTGCTTCGTCTATCTATTATTTGAATTTGTTCTCTCTAGTTGATATGTACGCTCCTCCTTCATCTATTTTTCCCTTATGTAGTCTACTCATCCCTGTCTTCCAGAATTATCAAGGAATTACCAAGCTCAGACCTACTCTCTTTTCCTGTTGCCTTGGATTTCATTTTGGTAGCTTGGCGGTCAGAAAGTGGATGTGAGGCGCTCCAGAGGGCATTTTAAGGTTCAGGATGAAAACCGGGGTTCTGTCCAGTGTGCCTTTGCTTTTTAGACACTAACTTAGTTCTCTGATGAGGGACACAGAAGGTCTGAATGAAGGGTGTGGATTTATTCAAGAGGTGCTTCAACATGTCCCATGTTGAAGGCAACTTCACTGCTCAGATAGTTCTTGATTGTTGTTTTGCTGATGGAGACCCTGCTGGCCTAGTGGTTGGCCTGCAATATGCGTGGTCGGCAGTTGGAACCCACCAGCTGCACCATGGAAGAGAGACTGGGAATTCCCCTTTAAACAGTTACGGGTTCAGAAACCCACATGGAGCCAGTGAGTCAGCATGGACTGTCCCAGTGAGTTTGGTAGTTTTTGTTGTAGGTAGACCACTCTTTCTCGCTTACTCTAACCTTCCTATAGGATCCATTGGGTGGCTGGACCTGAAGCCAGGTCTTGTATTTTCTTCTTAAGATCTGGGGGAAGATCTATACCCCGGGCTGGAGTTACAAATTTTATTGCTGAACACTATTTTTCCTGTGGGATTCTTAGAATCCAAATCAGTGGGTCTCATTCTGGCCCCTTGTATTTTTAAAATGCATCACATTCATTTGAGAGCCTTGGTAGCGGTAGCTAGGTTATCATAATGTAGGCTGCTGCGTTGGAGCTAAATTTCCCAGTGCCTAACTTTTTACCAAGGATATTAGCTTTTCATTAGGGTCTGAGGATTGAACAGGTCCCACTTCTTAAGAATGCATCCCAGAGGTGTCTGAAGAGTTAAACCTAACTTCCCACATAAAAGAGAGAGGAGACTGTGGCAGAGTGCTTGACCATCCTCTTTTGTCTACCGATTTATTAAAGCCTGTATGGAAGAGAGTGTCCCTCCTCCATGCGTGAGTTTCCAAAATTAATTGGATAATCCTTCCACCTCACCTCCTTTGGAGAGGTCTAAGTCGTGTCCTACCACCACAGGGAAACTTCTCCCAAATTCTCTTCCTTTGGTTTTTTTGTTCAATCCTCCTCACAAGAGCTCATAGCTTTAGCTCTAGCTTCCTGCTACCTTCCTGGAAGGGATGGAAGCCAGTGAAGGGAGGGAGGTACAGGTTCAAAAGAAGACTCCCTGTACCTCATGTATGGTTGATGGGATTTATAAAATGCACCAACTTAGGAAAGATGATCATCTGAAGGCTGGAAAATTCTCATAAGACCCAAAATCAAACCACACCTTGATTCCACCTGTCCTAAAGCTGGAGGGAAAATATGGCCTAGGTCATAGCACTTTTCTTTCACAATGGCTTCTGGCTGCCCCTCCCAAATCAATTCTGACTCTCAGCAACACCACGGAGAAGGCCGACCTGAAAATCCTCCTGGGATCAGAAAGCCTCCTCTTTATTCCACAGAGTGACTAGCAGTCCTGAACTACTGATCATTAGGATCCCAACTCTTAACTTACTAAGCCACTAGGGCTCCTTGCTAATGTTTTAAACATACTAGCACCCATCATGGGATAGAGTTTTTCATTGTTATGGGAAATATAGTTTTTCCCAGACCAGAATAGATTAAATTATAACGAGACTCTCTTAAAGTAGTTACTTACATACAGAGGATACTCTTAAAATGCCCAAATATTCCCACATAAATAATGCAAAGACATATTTCATTTATTTAATGGCTAATACCTGTTTTTTAATCCCCTGTTGCTTACAAACTCTATCATCTTTCTGAGTTCTAGAAAACTTGAGTTAGTTTGGTGGGCTACAAGTTCAGGATATCAGTGTTTTAGTCCTTAAAAAAAATTTTTTTTGGTTAGATATCTGGAGGGTGGAGGGATGTTGGGGTAGAAAGGGGGAACCATTTACAAGCATATACATATAACCTCCTCCCTGGGGGATGGACAACAGAAAAGTGAGTTAAGAGGCATTGGACAGTGTAAGATATGACAAAATAATAATAATTTATAAATCATCAAGGGTTCATGAGGGAGGGGAGAGAGAGGCGGGAGGGGGGAAATGAGGAGCTGATATCAAGGGCCCAAGTAGAAAGCCAAGTTTTGAGAATGATGATGGCAACAAATGTACAAATGTGTGTGAAACAATGGATGTATGCATGGATTGTGATAAGAAATGTATGAGCCCCCAGTAATATGAGTTTTTTTTAATGTCTTTGCTGGTCAATAAAGCAAAAGCTTATCAGTGGATGAAAAACTTGATAGGACCATGATATATGTTTATTATGAAGAATTGATTGAGAAATAACTAAACCAATGCAAAACCAAACAAGGTTAATTAAAAGTCAGAAGTAATGTTAGACCTAAAGGAAATATCTTAAAATGCAATACTAAAAGCTTCAGATAAAACTTCAAACTTAAATTACTAAACTTTCTGTAGTTTCTCAGTTGCACAGCTGAGAAATTACTGGGATGATCAGTTTTACTCTCATGGACCAAATGCATCTAATACTATAATTAACATTTATTTGAATCGATCATTATTATAAACTAGCCATGAGGTATGGCTTTAGCTTTACTTAATGTCCTTAAATTACATAAATCCCATTACTATTTTATTAGAATATATTATTATTATGTTACATGTTTGAATGATTTGGTCCGAAACTCTAAATCATAAACTATATAATATTCATAAGCTTCGATCTTCAATGAACAGGTCTACCAACATTGATTAAAAGCTGATTTAAGTGTTAAAAGGAGTCTTCATATGTTTACTAACCTTGGATTTGCTAGACCTTTTGAGATGAACATTTTAAGGAGACAACTAACCCTTGATAGAGAAAATTAACAGATTCCCTGGCCCTTTCCTTGCTTATGAATAAAACCACCAAAACTGATCTAATGTCAAAGAAGTTTTAGAATATTTATTGTTCTAAGCAGCTCTTATTAGAGCTCTCTGTGTTAATCTGGGTAATTCGAAGAAGCAAAACCACAGAAACTTATGTATAAGAGAGAGTTTTATATAAAGGCTAAGTGCACATCAAGAAAACATCCCAATCCAGTGCTGCCAAAGCCCACAAGTCCAACATTAACCCATATGTCTGACACCAATCCACAAAGTTCTCCTCCATCTCACAAAACACACACTATTATGCCAACTGCAGGAAGAAAACCGAGTCAGTGAATGTGTAAGTATCTCAGCTCTGGCAGGGGTCTCTACATGGCTGCTCCAGCAACCATGGCTGCATTGGTATAAATCCATATGGCTTCTCCTCAGGGATGTCTGTCAGGAAGTGAGCCTTGCTAGTTGAAGCAGGGAACTGGCTAAGGCAGTTGCACACTGGTTTGTCCATCAGAAAGCAAGAGACCTGAGAACTAGAAAGGCAAGGCTCACTGAGCCATTTATCTCTCACCCTTCAGTTAATCGTACATGTGTTTATTGGCCAGGTTGGTACAATAAACTAAATATATCACTCTCTAAATATAAAAAAAGCTAACGCACTGTTTAATAGACTTGAATATAGATGCATATTTTCTTTAAAAACACATGTGGACTTCTAACCACAAAAAAACATTTCTTAATTCAATGTAACATCAGTGTATAGCTTAGTTATCTTGATTCCAGTGTTATTTAGGTATCATATATGTGTGTGTATAAATAAATATAATCTTAACTTATTCCTTATAATGTCAAAATGGTTTGATGCATAATCCTGTGCATGTTATCAAGTCAATGTTGTGTTATTAGGTCAAATTCCCATATATACTTTTACCTAATCATTCAGAAATAGAACTTGTATTTTAACCAACATTTTATTTTAGAAGGCCTTGATATGCCAATTAAAATAAATAGCACATTCTTTTGAAGAACCATCCTATTAAAAACACATAAAGCCATTTGTTAACAGAGGAAGGAAAAATCTGCTACAATCAGAGAGATTTTCAAAATGGAGTTCATTTACTGGTGACAGAGACACAAGTTCCATCCCGTGGGTCCCCATCTTATAAAGGCAGATGCACCTGTGACATCCTGGTGGCCACCATTATGGGAAAAGGGGCAAACCCATGTTTTTATTTTTCAGAAATTAAATGGACCACACTCACCAGTTGCTTTTCCTTGTATCCAGATATACAATCAATTAAATAATTTTAAGACGCTCAAATTCATTGTTCTCTTCTCCACTTCAGACTCACCACTTTCTCCATACAGGGGAAAAGAACAGGAAGACCTTTAAACTTTACAACAAGTTCAAGGAAACAGCATCTTAGTGTTTAAGGTCAAGTCAGAACACTAAGGAAGCTAAGGTACTGTTTAGTAGACTTGAGTATAGATGCATCGTTTCTTTTTCTCTTTTTTCTTTGGATACATCATTTCTTTAAAAACACATGTGGACTTCCAATTACAAAAAACTTCTCAATTTAACATCAGCACATAGCTTAGTTATCTTGATCCCAAGGTCGTTTAGGTACACAAAGAAAACAGTGTCATTCTAACCAGACTTTTCTCAGGTCTACTAGCAGAAGATCAAGTCCTAAACGCCGGACAGAGAGGTCTAAGCCGAAAGTGAGAGGCAAAATTCTCTAGCAATAGTCCTCTCATCATTGGGATCTGGCTGGATTCCTATACTGGAGGCTGAGAAGATTCAGAATGAAAGGGATTTGGGGAGCTATCCATTTTCTTGCTTGAGCTATACTTCAGTTTGATGCCTTCATTAAAGAATGGTGGTTTTTTGCTTGTTTTCTTTGTCCCTTTTTGTGGTTTGGTGCCCCATTTTCTCCTAGATGACTCACCACCTATTTAATCAGAATTCAGATTATTGTCTTGTCAACAGAAAGATTTACTTCTGGAAGACCTAGGGCATCATAAGAAAATGGTACTTAGGGATTCTAGAAGGAAGAAAACTTTACCATCCAGCATGGCCAACCTCAGCATTTCTTCTTATACCCTTTCTCCCCATCCTACAAGTGCACAGCAAGTATTTTTAAAGGTTCTTGTGTCCACAAGTTTTAGGAACACTGGATTGCATGGGATTGTGGGAAATGTACTGTTGTTATGGACTCCACCCATGCCTCTCCGAATTGTCACCTGTGCTGACTTGCTCTATCTCAATCCATCTGTGAAAATCACCTTTTGCTAAAATACTTCTGTGAATCCTTAGGAAGTCAACTCTTCAAACAGAAGCTCCAGTAATGTTTAATAATATCAGTGCACATTTTAATATATATAAATACTGAAAAATTGAGATGATAATCCTTTTTAAGATATGTTTAGTTCAGATACCATTCAGTAAGAAAAAGGAAGTCCAATATAGTTCTTCTGCACTACCAGTGGTCAGTCTTTTCTGATCATCATCATCCAGGATGGAAGCACTGCTAACCACAAGGTCAACAGCACAAAACCAGCAATTGCTTCTTGGGAGAAAGATACGACCTTTTGTTCCCCTGAAGATGCATGGCCTTGAAAACCCAAAGACGGCTATGAGTCTCCATTTACCAGATGGCAATGGGCTTGAAATATGTTCCAGTAGTCTATGTTTAGCCATTTAACACCCTTCTCAGAAGGGATACAAGAGTATAGGAGTAGATGAATGTACTAGATCTTAGTTTTATATTACTCAATTTATAAAAAAGATGAAAATATTCAAATAACTAATGGGCTTTTAATAGATAGCTGAAATGAGTGAGAAACAGAGAAGTTGAAATAATCACCCTAACATTTCACTGATTTGGGGAACATGACAATAGTAAAACAGAGTGAATGGTCAATATTTTGCATAAAATTTTTCATCTATGAAATGGGATTATAAGGTATTTTATACAAATATGCTTTTGCTTATAACCAAGGAACAAGGTATAATAAATATTTGGAAAATATAATAAATAAGCCTAGGATGAATTCCAAGTCAAGCAACAATATTCTTATTGGAGTATCTTTGTCAATGTTAAAGGAAACCTCATGACTGTTTTATCTAAGAATATGAAATCATCTCATTGTAAAAACAAAAAGAAAAGTATCCCTTTGGGAAGAAAAATTAAAAAGAAAGAGAGAAAGAAATTATAGTCAAGTATTGGTCAAACAACAGAATAGCTAAAGTAAGTATTAATAAGTATTTTGGAAGTCAACTGATATGCCATTTGATATGCCATAAACCTAAGAGTCAAGTAGAAAAGTGAACATTAACCTATTAACTAACATACACACTCATCTGCTACAAGGACCTGCTCTACTGATCCGTTGCTGGCTGCTGGACAAAATGGCATAGATCTAACAGAGAGTTTGTGAAATCATTGGAGGAACCTTCTCATACTCTCAATAAGCTGCTGATGAGCAGAGTAGTTGGCTGGATTGTTTTGCACAGTCAATAATAATCAATATGAAAGAGGCCACAAAATAAAAAATTAAAAAGTAACATTACAATATTGAAAACAATGTTTTCAGAAGGCCAGGGATATTTCTAGGATATGTCCTCATTGAATATCGCTCTCATTTAGCAGACAGAAAAATGTAGGTACAAGTCATATTGCTCAAATTACACAGCCAATGAATGACAAAGGCAAGATTTAATCCAGGCAAAATTGGTACCAAGAATTTCATTTTAAAGTACCTGACCCAAAGCTACCAGATATTAAAGCAGGAAGCATCAGCAATTGAGGACATGATCTGGAAAAATGAAATGGGAAAATATATAAATTTGTTACCTCATTTACCTTTTTTATATCAAATTTATTTTTCTTTTTGTTGTATTTCTCTACCATTACTCTTTCATACTTTATTACAAGTCATGCTTGTATTTCAATGTGTCAAGATCCACTACCCTCTAAAACTTCATTCCACAACCTTCAATTTCCTAAAATTCAAGGGCACAAGCACTTTTAAAAAGAAACTGTTAGGTAGTTTCCTTAGGCACAGGGGTTGCCCCTCCCATAGAGGGACAAACGACCCCATAGAGAAGGTTGGAAAGAAATCGGGCAACCATAAGACACCTATGAAGACCCCAAATTGAGCATGCTCATACTCAAGGCCCTGAGTCAGGTGGTAGGTACATCTGGGTGGTCCAAATTAGGCCCAGGCTCAGGATATCACCCAGGTGGGCTTAAACTAGCCAGGCAGTCAACCATGCATCCCCAGCCAGATGTTTGGAAAATCTTGGCTGTAGGGAGGCCAGTCTCTTTGTACCGTACTCCTGGTCAGTGGCAGGTCATAGGGTGGTGGCACACATGTGCTGCCTGAGTGTGTCCCCTCAGAGTTAGCTCCAGGCCTTCTTGGGGCCTACATGAGCCTGCTCTGGGTATACTGGGGGCCCACAGCCTCTCTTGCCAGTTGGCTCTCTTGCCCCCTTGCTCTCTTGCCGCTTGCTCCCTTGACCACTCGCTCCCTGAGCTTCCACCTAGTTCCGCACATGTGGGTGCTCTTCTCCACATGGTTGGTCCGGCCCAGTTTGAACCTTTAAAACCTGAGACTTGCCCTAGCCTTCATAAAAACCCACTTGGATTACAGAACAGGCTGAATTCTTTCAGCATGGGAAGCCAACAACAAAGGTATTGCCTGCTCCAGAAACCTAACAAAACCTATATAGAATAGATACAGATATATTTATATATCTATCAGTATGTATATTGATAGAACATACTATAATATGTTCTGTGTCAAATAATATTTGTCATAGCTTCTAAGGACTGGCTATTTGACTCAAGCTTGTTGCTGGGTTCTTAGTTCTGTAGAGTCCATTCCATCTCATTGTGACCCTGACAGGTACTTAGATTAGGGAGAAAAGGGGTTGTCCACACCAAATGTCTACCCTAAACGAAAATTAGCTGGCCATGCCACAACAAAAAGGTTGGAAAGGATTCAGGCACACATTGGACACCTATGGGAAAATCTAACCTGGGCCCACACACACTAGGTAGCAGCAATGTTACAGTACAACATAAGCCTAAAAACCACCAATATCCTCAACCATTACTCTGCCCTCCCCCATGCCGCCTCAGCAGTGGGAATGGAGGGGATGAGTCACTGACTGAGGACAGGAGGCTCTCTTGCAGGTTGGAGCACGAGATCTCTCCCCTGGGCGTGGGTGTGAGCGTGCCCATACACCAGAATGCTCTCTCAGGTTTGCACACTCTCAGCTCAATACACTAGTTCTGCGCTCTTGTGGCCATTTTCAGTCGCGAACTTTCCCGTGGCCCCTGCCATGTGGCCTTGCATGCTTTCCAGAGATAGAATGTTTTTTCTGACACTATACTATCTGAATCTTCCCTTTCCCTCATAAAAGTTCTTTGGATTTACAAAACTGCTTCTGCCGCGTGAATTCTTTCAGCATTGAGAAGCAAGAACAGAGGTAAACCTTCCCAGAAACCTAACAACCCCATTTCTTCAGTAGAACTGAACCATGCGTTTGAAGACTAATCTTTCAGAAACAGATCATCAGCCCAGCCTTCCCAGATGACTCGGGGGATTCAAACCAACCACTTTTTGACTAGTTGTCAATCATTTAGCAGTTTTACACCCACCAACCAGGTACTCCCAAAGACTTCACATGGTGTATGATAAGTAGCAAAATGTTGAGCTATCAGGAATAGGATTGGTTCAGGTTCCTCTTACCAAAGACCTTTATTACTGTGTAGCCCAAGTGGTAAATAAATGCACAAAAGAAGTTGGTATGTCTTGCTCTCTTGGGATGTCATCACAGTGCAGGGAAGAGAGAAGAAAGTAAAAGTAAGTGAACATCTAGAAGTTGGGAACTTGGAACCGTTACAGAGGAGGAGGGGCAGGAAAACTATCCTTGAGGATTTAGATCCCATGGTTGTAAGCGTATCTAACGCAGGAAGGATATTTTTCTCACTAGAGTTTCAACATTTTCTCTTATAATATATTGCTTAAACTTTAATTGACTTTCATTCTATATATTTATGGTTTTTGTTTTACTTTTGAAGGTATGCAAATGATAGGTCTTGATATCAAGGAGCCTTCATGTCATAATATGCTATTTTCTAGACTGCTTACTAAAACGCCCAGCTGGAGAAAGATGCTCCCCAAATCCAAAAATGTAGTTCTACTCTTTTCCCCAGGATCCCCAGGAGGCAGAATTGACTTGATGGCAGTGGTGATTGTGGTGAACCTTGATTTCAAACATGTATAAACTGGTTGATTTAGTACTTACTGTTGCATGTTCTGAATCGTGATAGCCCCACTGTTACCAGGAGGAGGTGTCAAACCACAGATCTCTTGTCTATTGTCCCACTGACAAGAAATAGTTTCTGTGAGGGAAAGCATTCAGATGAGAGTCAGAGAAGAGGCTTGAACTAGTGAATGTATTGAGGTAGTATTTTGGTAGAAAACGCCAAAGGTCCCTAGCGATTCTGAGGGCTATATAGAATGTAGACCTTCTACTCTTGGCTGGCTTTCCAATGTATCTTCTGTTTTTGTCTGGATTTCTGTAGCATCCCTCCCTTTTCCAAGTATGTGTGCCCCTGTACCCCAGAATTCATGCTGTGTTCTTGCCACCAGGCCCTGAGACCAAGTGTCAATCCAGCCATTGTAGGAGTAGTGTGAACATCTGTTCTTTCCCCACCCACACTACAGGAAGATGTGTCTGATCTACCTTTGCCTCTGTTTGTACTTGGGAGGCAGGAGGGAAGTGTACTTCTGCCTCCTTTTCAGACTAGAAATTCCTTCCCTTGTCAACTTTCCCCACCCCTTGCCTTGTGCTGTGTGGTTAATGCTCACCCAGAGAGAAACAAGCACAAGCATATACACAGCCACAATACATTGGGAACTAGGAATTCACTGTCCTAGATATTTGCCCTTAACTTCCTAGGGTTCATGATAATGAAATATACAGAGTAGTTTTCAGCTTCAAAAAACATGCATTCGGGACATAACAATATAATAAAATACCTTGAGAAAATAAATATTTTATACCTCAGTGTGACTTCTAATATGTTAATATGATTTGAGGGGTCTCGCATGAGAAAGCACAGGGAAGTAGAGACTTATTTTATGTGTTCTGAGCTTAACCCAACTCTTTATTTTTTCCTTTTGTTAATAACAGATTAGGGCTTTGAGATACTTAATTTGGTGTTATATAGTTATGCTTTTATTTATAATTTTCTGGTTTCAAGCAGTTCTGATTCTACTTTATTTCTTGCCCTATGAAAAGGTTATAATTAATATTCTAAACTAACCTAAAAGTTCTTGTGTGAATTTAAATGTGAATTGTTAAAATTTAATCACTTCTTGGTTAATGCATAGGTTAAAATTCTCTTGGTGATTCTTAGAAAATATCATCAATAAGGGAGACCTTGTCTCTGAAAGGATTAAATCAATAGGGGTAATCAAAGCACAAGTAGACCTTTACAATTCATTTAGATACTTCCTAATCTGGAGTGATTTTAAGTCCTTAGTACCACTAGATTTTTCTCCATGTTCAGGAAATGCTCCTTTATTATAAGGATGTAAATAGATATCAATAATATTGTTGCTGTCCTCCAGATAAATTCACAAAATAAAAACAGTGGACATCCCATGAATAATTGAAAGTCCAAACCTCTAAATAGGGTGACAAAGCTAGTTTATAAATCATAATATCAATAACTTCAGAAATGTGCAATGCATATCAAAGAAATACCACCCCCCCTTCTTCCTCAAGGGAGGAGGAAACAGCTAAGAATCACCATTAATTGAAACAAGAACTTATCTAATTTAAAAACTAGCAGCTTTTACTAAATCAACATAGAGCTAACATGGGAATAAAGAAATTTCATTTATGTGACCCAGATAGAAAAGGAAGCAAAACATCTGTGAGAGCCTCGCTCACTCCACTCATGAAAAGGAATGGAAGACAATCGCCTCTATTGTGGGCATGTGGATTTAATAAGATTGTGGGGAGAAAGTCCACCTTGGAATTTGCAAATTAAAGAAATTTCCAGTTTTCCTTTGGTGCAGTGAGTGTCCATAATGGAAACTATGGAAATTAAAGTATATTGAAACTTATTAATATTCACCGAGACCTTAGATGCCAGATTTTCCTTATGTTACGTTCCTTTTGAATAAGCAAGAAAAATTATATTGGAGCAGATCATTCAAATGGAATTTAATATATTCAGTTTCATACCCAATGGATACTAGTATAATTTATGTTAAGAAAACAAGAAACAAAACAGAAATATCAATTTGAAATACCAATAATTACTAAACAGTAATTCTGCAGGAAAAATATGCAAAGTAAATGAACAAGTTGATGAGCATACAAGCAACTATTTTATTGTCGTTATAATCTGGGGTCTCAATTGGCCCTCTGGCTTATTCCTTATTTCTTTCTCTTTCCCTCACCTTCCCTGTTCCCCAGCATCAAACAGTGGGGTTGTTTTTCTTTTAACACCTCACCGTTTCCTCATAACTTAATGGGATTCTACAACTATATAGATTTCCCATGTTACATCACAAGTCGTGTTAAGTTGCCTGATCATTTCTCACCTTTATCAAGATTGATTTACTGCCTTTTGTGAGACAAAACTCACTTTGATATTACAGCTCAGAGTGGCCTGTCATTGACACAAAGCACTTTAGGTGTGAGCATCAATAGGCCACTGTTACCTGGTACAGAATAAGTATAATCTTCTTCATTTAAATCAATTCAACTGAAACACTGAGCCATGTTACTTTTGAAATTGCATTCTGTAAATGAAATTTTAAAAATAATCTTAAACTCTTTAATCTATTTCCAGGTTTCCCATGTCTCCCTCCTCTGGAATTATCCAGTCTGTTATCAAGTGCTACCCAATATGTTAGCAGGCAGCCACTTGTTATCACTTAATTTTAAATTAATTAAAAGTAAATAAGGTTAATTCCTATTTCAAAACAATAGCAGCCACATTTCAGGCTTGTGGTCCACATGTGCAGCTATGTTAGGTAGCTAATTTAGGGACTGAGTTGTCCCTCCCATGCCTGCGAAGGCCCCCACAGAGGAGGTTGGAAAGAAATCAGACAACCATTAGACACCTATGAAGACCCCAAACTGAGCAAGCCCCCAGCCAGGTGGGAGGTACACCTGGGTGGCCCAACTAGTCCAAGACTCATGACATCAACCCAGGTGGGCTTAACTCAGCCAATGGGGTCACCCAGTACCATCAACCATGCCTCCCCAACCAGAGGCTGGGAATAGCCTGACCCCGAGAAAGCCGGCTCTGTCTCACCCTGCTCCTAGTCAGTGGCAGGTAGGAGGGTGGGGGCGCCCATGCCCACAGGTGCACGACCCCTCAGGGTCCACTCTGAGCCCTCTTGCCCCCTTGCTGTCTTGCCCCCTCGCCTCATTACCCCTTTCTCCCTCGCACATATGATCCCTGGGATTCCCCCACCCCAGTTGCACACTGCCATAATAAACAGAAAGTTTTTCTAATAGCCTCACTAAAATTTTGTTGTTGCTATTGTTCTGATTTATTATATGGTATTAACTTACTTTTTTCTTATGGTATAGAGTTGAAGGGTCCTATGAACACTTTGAAGATTTCTGCTGTTAATATTGTTTGTTCCATTTGTGTTACAAGAGATGCAATTTCTCTACTATCACTTGGTCAGCTTTCTAGATGCTTCTAGAAGTATATTTCTCTGCATCCTGTTTGCCAGAACCAAGCTACTCTAAACCTCTCAAACTTCATCGTATTTTTCAAGTCCTCAAGCATGTCCTTTCTGAAAATGTACTTTTACGAAAAATCAGCAACAAGTAAAACCATAAGAGAGGACTTAGTAATCTATCACTTCCTTAAAATATCTACAACACATGCACAGTTCTTCTTCGTGCATGAAAGGGTCGTAGCTGAGGATCTTTTCCCTTTTCTCAGACTAAGACTTTTATTTCCTTCTATGTTTAGATCTCATGCCATCTTGATCCCTCAAGAAATTAGACTTACCAACAAATTCTTCCCTCACTTGGAACATCAAATGTGAACCAACTGAGAGGAAACGGAATGTGTTGCTTTTAAGAAGTGAATTCTTCTAATGTCAATGTTCTAAGGTAGTTATTAAATTTGATGGGTGTTTTTTTATGAACTTTAATTCAATAGGAAAAAGAACAAGATTATATATATGTGTGTATATATATAGAGAGAGATATAGATATAGATAATTATCCCCACAAAATCCAAGATGTTCATTAGAGACTTTGAGTTCTGCCCATTTATATTTTAATGAAACGAAGGTGACTGAGCAGGGTATTCATGGTTTTTGTATTGCCTTCATTGTCACACGCAGCAAGGAATTGCTCAAAAATGTCCCCAACCATTAGCTGCAATCTTGTTCCTCTAGCACAGTGGTTCTCAACCTGTGGGTTGCGATCCCTCTGGGGTTCAAACCACCCTTTCACAGGGGTCACCTAACACCATTTGACAACGCATTATTACTGATGACTTTAGGAACTAGACACTACTGCTCCTCTATCTGTCTCCAGGTGGGTCCTCCCACATGCAGATATGCCTAAACACAAGTACCCGGCATGAAGACTATTACCCATGCTATACCATGCTTCAAGACAAAATTTCATCTATTTGTAAATATTTCACAATATATAATTATGTATTGTGTTTGTGATTAATCACTATGCTTAATTATGTTTCATTTGTAACAATGAAAATACATCCTGGATATCAGCTATTTACATTTACATTTCATAACAGTAGCAAAATTGCAGTTATGAAGTAGCAACAAAAATCATCTTCTGGTTGGAGGTCACCACCACATGAGGAACTGTAGTAAAGGGTGGCAGCATTAGGAAGGCTGAGAACCGCTGCTCTAGCAGCTGTGGCATTACCACTTTACTCAATCTTTATATAAATGTTTATTAATTTTCTGGTCTTTTAAAATTAAAACTCCTATTGTTTTTTTCTAATTGTAGAAAAGGTGATGTTTTTCTGTGCAGCAGAAAGCAGATTTGAAGGTATGGAAGCACATGCACGCACACACAGACACAGATTTCTCTTGGACAATGATGCTAAACGGTATTTGTTGTTCTGGTTAGAGCCCTTCAAGTTGGTTCTGTCTCATTGAGATCCAATTCATGACCGACTGAAACCGAGGCTGCTCCGGTGTCTTGTTCGTAGTTATTGCGACGTTTGAACCCAGCCTTGCAGTCACAGTGTCCATCAGTCTGATTGAAAGTCTTCCTCCTTTTTGCTGCCTTTTCTATTTTTATTTCCTTCTCCGGGGAATGGTACCTCCTGATAACATACCCAAATTAAGTGACATTGAGTCTCACTTTCTAATTATTCTGAATGTAATTCTTCCAAGACAGATTTACTTGTTCTTCTGGCAGTCCGTTATATATTCAGTCTTCTTCACCAGCATCATCATTTGAAAGCATCAATTCTCTTTCAGTTTTCCTAATTTATTATCCAGCTTTTATAATACATATGTGCCATTTGAAAACTTGCATCAGGTACACCTTAGTCCTACAGTGGCATGTTTAATTTTTTTTTCAAGAGGGAGTGAGGTATTTAGTTTATTGTGCCAACCAGACCAATAAACACATGTGGGGTTAATTGAAGAGTGAAGGTATAAATGGCTTGGTAAGCCTCACCTTTCTAGTTTGCAGGTCTTTTGCTTTCTGATGGTTGGTCCAGGGTGCATCTGCCTTAGTCAGTTCCTTGCTTTAGCTGGCAAGGCTCACTTTCTGCAAGACAGTGAAGAGAAGCCACATGGACCTACCCCAATGCAGCCCTGCGTGCTGGAGTACCTGTGTGGCGACCCCTGCCAGCACTGAGATGCTTACATATTCACTGACTCGCCTTTCCTCCTGCAGTCGGCATCATTGCGTGTCAATTATGAAATGGAGGAGAACTTTGTGGTTTGGTGTTGGATATATGGGTTAATGCTGGACTTGTGGGCTTGGGCAGCACAGGGTTTGGATGTTTTCTTGATGCACACTTAACCTTTATATAAAACTCTCCCTTATACATGAGTTTCTGTGGATTTGTTTCTTTAAAGTACCCAGAATAATACAGGGGGTTCTTTGCAACAGATTTTCTCAGTACAATACATGAGGGAGTCGTGTTCCCCCCACCAAAAACAAAAACCCTAAAAAGCAACCAGCAACAACAACAAAAAGCAAAAAGAAGCTCCACTGGGCAGAGCTTTCATAATACACATTTTCCCGACTATGTGAGCATCAAGCAACTCGCTCTGAGTTAATGTACCCAGGGCATCTCCTGGGAAGTTTCTCTCTGGGCACAGTGAGGTTTTTTTGTAAAAGCAGTTTCACTTGCACCTCATTTTTGGTGATGGATGATTTAAAAGAACAGCATGCAGCTATGAAATTTTGTTTCCTGCTTGGAAAAAAATGCTGCAGAAACACTTGTGATATTGAACACAGCTTACAAGGAATGGGAAAAACTATAGGAAAAGCTGAAGTGTAGGAGTTGTTTTCTTATTTCATGAAAGGTGAAATGTCCATTGATGACAAACCTTGTTCTGGACATCCATCAACTTCCTAAACAGACAAAAATGTTGACAAAATTCATGCACTTGTACTCAAAGACCACTGATAGACCATTGAAGATGGTAAAGTCATCTGGACTCTCTTGAAGCTTGGTTCAGTGAATTTCAACAGAGGATTTGGGAGAGAGAAAGGTCACTGTGAAATTTGTGTCTAGGGTTCTGACTGACCAGCAAAAAGAGCATTGAATGGAAACAGGCCAGACTTTTTCCCAAGGTCATCATTGGTGACAAGACATGGTGCTATTCTCACAACCTCCAAAGCAAACAACAATGAAGCCAGTAGAACACAGCATCATCACCCAAACAAACCGTGTCAAGTTGTCAGAGTAACCAGCTTCTGACAATCATGGGAGGTCCATAGGTGCAATTGTAAGGCAATTATATGTAAAGATTATAAGAAAGTCATAGATAATAAGGAAGGTAGAAGAGAAGATAAAATAACGAACCAGACACAATTCATGGTAGCATGCTCACTGCCTGAACGGCCATGATCTCAGCAGCCATGTCCTTACAGAGAGTAATAGGAGGAGAGTGGAGAGAGAGTTTATTTTTAACCAAGGCTTATATATACTTAGGGACATGAAAGCCCCCCTGCTTACAGGTAACTACCTACATCACAGGAAGGGACTCTACCATAGGCATATGCATCACAGGAAGGGGATGAGTTAGGGGTGTACACATTCCTATGTAGTAGGAATGGGAGGGGGTAGGTGTACACATGTGACAAAATGGGCAGACTCTAGACACAAGATGGTAGCCCAACTTTGGTCATCCTTGAGTGGGTTCAACCTTGTCTCTGGGTTCTCCTTCAAGGAAAAAATCCACTATCCCTATCAGGAGGGAGTGGGCCCTACTTAGGGTGGGAGGACTACAATCTGATTGCTCTAGATGGTTGATAACCCTCAGGGAGAATAATCTCCGCAGCTTGCTTTGACCTCCAAGAGTACAGCCATTTAATATATGATACAAGCAGCGTCTTAGGTTTACATATATTTGGGTGAGACAACCTGGGAAAAACCCTTTTGTATCCCAAATCAAGTGATATCAAGGATCAAGATGATGTTAATTTGTTTTATTGATGTGGGGGGATTGGTGCATTTAGAGTTCCCTCCACCAGGTTAGACTGTTAATCAAGTTTTCTATTTAGAGGTTCTGAAAAAATAAAGTAATAGTCTGTGAGCAAAAAAGGGCCTGATTTGTGGTAGACAGGGAACAGGTTTTGCCATCACATCAGTGCACCTGCTCACACAGCCATCTCTGTGCACCAGTTTTTGGGAAAAAAAAAAACAAACCCAAAACAATAGCATGACTCTCTTGTCCCATGCACCTGACTCACCTGAACTCACTCCATGCAACTTCTTTTTGTTTCCACAAAGGAAGAGGGACATGAAAGGACAACAATTTAATGAGTTAGAAGAGGTGAAGAAAACAATAAGGGAGGTTATGTCAGCCATACAAACAGCTGAGCTTGAAAATGTTTCCATGAATGAAATCATTGTATGTATGGATTGTGATAAGTGTTGTATGAGCCCCCAGTAAAATGATTCTCCTAGCCTAAATCTATGACATTTTAACTACTCATTACTGAACAGGAATTCTATAGTTTATAGGTCCTTCTCTATTTGAAGAATTTGTTTCAATTAATTACACACTCTTTTTTTTTAATCCCCACTCACTGATAAACTCTAGTAATATTTGATCATGCAGATTTGATTGTTCATAAACATAATTAAAAAAGCTGTTTCAGCCTCCAGGTACACTCCTGATAGAAAATAAATGTATTCAAATTTTCAAAATAAATAAAGAATGGAATTCCAGGTTTGACAAATACATTAAGTGTAATAGAGAGTAGTAATAGAAAGGTGATAAGATTGTTTTGTAAAAAAAAATTAAATACATAGCTTGGAAAATAAACATCTTTTGTTTGTATTTTTGCTCTCCCCTGGTACAGCTTCATTTCATGGCTACTGCTACTCCATGGTATTGACTGTAGATCCAAGTACACTTAAATCCTTGACAACATCACCCTCATCTCTTATCATGGAGGTGTTTATTAGTGCAGCTCTGTGGATTTTTTCCTTTGTCACACCCCTCTCCATTTTCAACCCACTTCAGTGCAGAAGCCTATGAATAGATAGGAAGCCAGGCAATTTTTCGTGGTCACAGTATATACTCTGACATGATAGGCCAACAGGTTTGGGCCTGCCATAAATCCAAACCCAGGCGTGGGATGTTTTGTCTTAAATGTTAGATGTAACCCATACTGAAATGTATAGTCTTTGATCTCCATTAGTTTATATGTAAGTCCCACATGAGTTCAGTTTTCTGAAATTCCTAATCTCTGAAATACTGATATCATCAGTAAATGATGATCCACAGAGTGGAATCCCTTTGCATGTACAATAGAACGCAGGTAATCATCTATCTTTTACTCTCGCCTTTCAGCTAAAATTCATGTAGAATCAACAATGATATTCCTTGTTACACATCTTCTTCTGAATTCAGCTTGAAATTTTTCTCTGGTGGTTTTTCTTCTGCTGAAAATGTTTTTGCATTATCTTCACTAAAATGTACTATTGACAGTCTAATTATATTTTATAATAGATTTCATATATTGGTGGCTTGGCAACTTACTTTCAAATCTTGTCTGGTCAGAACAAATAAGTGAAACAATTAATATGGACCCATAATTAATATGTGTATACCTTTTTAAAGGTATATATTGAAATGCTCTGAGTTAGAAATGATTTCTGAATTAGAGTGAAGAAGATGTTAGAGTTTCAACTGTAAGCTAACAAAGATTGATAAAACAACATTATTATTGGTCTCTAAAATTTATTTGTTTGATCACAAAAGAATTGTAAAGTCAAGCTCTAATTCTAATAATCAAATTCAAGATGTTATTATGCATTAAATGCTAGACAAATAGCATTTCTAAATGAATACATTAGTACAGTGACATTATAGGCTTCTGGTTATCTAGTTAAGACATAATGGATAGTTTTTTTTCAAGAACATTTTATAGGAACTCAAAAAACAATCTGGTGAAATCAAAGAGAACCTGGGTAGCTATTCGCTATTCACTTGTAAACAAAGAAGTGATCAAAGTGTGTCTACTAAACATGAGCATCAAACTCTTTGATATTAAGAACAAAACACCAGCCAACAGTTAACTCCAACTTATAGTGATCCTATATAGGTCACTGTAAACATAGATTATAAACCTTTGTGGAAGCACATAATCTCATTTTTGTTCCACTGATAAGGGTTAAATCATTGACCTTTGTGTTAGCAACCCCAAACTTTATTCCCGGAACAATCAGGGATTCTCAATTCTGTGATAAACCAAAACCAAATGCACTGCCATCGAGTTATTATCTCCTTCATAATGACCCTGTGGGACAGAGTAGGACTGTCCCTCTGGGTGGCTGTCCCTCTTCGTGGCCGCAGATGGCCTCAGGGACTGGTGGGTTGGAACTGCTGACCTTTAAGTTAGCAGTTCAATGCTTACTCTTTATGGCACCAGGGCTGTAAAGGTTAGACATGTGTTTGAAATGTATCTAAGATTGTCATCTTTATTTTAGTAATGTGTACATTAATGATATTTTAATACAATTAACAGGTAACTTTATGCGATATAAATTTGATTTTAAGTGATTGAAAATTTAACTTATAAGTATATCCAAGCAAAACTAGAATAATTGTGAAGTAAGTAAAAGGCAAAAAATTGAAAAAATAATAATGGGACATGTATTTGCCTCAGGAATATTCTTTCCAAAAGGTATACATGCAAAAGCCACTATCAGGTGTAATGATGTCTATTAGGCCTCTAGAGAGGTGAAGGAAAAGGTTGCTATTTGAGTTCTGCTGGAACTATATTTTCTATATTTCATTAGACTGTTAATGAAATTTTATATATTCATTGAGTATTCTTCCCTCGGGAACTATGTAGTTTTGTTTTGCTTTTAGTGGGGGATTAGCGGGGGGATGAGCGGGGAGGCTGCTTTAAAAATTATTCATTTATTATCTTGTAGTAGGTTCTAAAGAAACTTGTATGTATGTTAAATATTGAGACAAAATATTGACTTTTGTCTTTGAATAAGTATTCTTGTTGGAACTAAGAGGAAAGATGACTCTCTTTATCAGGTCTATTTTCAGTTAGTATTCACTAGAGAAGGAGATGTTCTCCCTCTTTTATATCTCCACCTTTACCCTTTTAGAAGATTTTTACTTTGGGGGAAACTAGGAAATATTAGATTTATCTACTACACAATTTTTAAAAATTAAAATTATTTAATCCTGACTCCAGATATTCAATTTTAATTAATCTAGTGGTAAGATCCAAGCAGTATCATTTTCCTGTTTCAAAATGATTTTAATTGTGGACCTGGGATTAAGGGCAGATGAATCAGAAGAAGTCTAAATTAAGGCATGTATATATGTAAATATATTTATATATGAGGATGAGGAAATAGATCTATGCATATGTTTATAGTTCTAATATTAAGGTAGCAGATGATCATTGGGCCTCCACTCCAGGACTCCCTCAATGCAAGAATATGTTGTTCTTTTGTATTAAACTGGCATTCTATGATGCTCACCTTCCCAACATGATCACTTAAGACAAAGCAGAGGCATAAGCAAATGTGGTGAAGAAAGCTGATGGTGCCTGGCTATCAAAAGATATGGCATCTAGGGTAGTAATGGCTTGAAAATAAACAAGCGTCCATCTAACTCAGAAGCAACAAAGCCCACACAGAAGAAGTACACCCAGTCTGTGTGATCATGAGGTATCAAAGGGATCAGGTATCAAGCATCAAAGAACAAAAAATCAAATCATTGTGAATGAGGGGAGTGCAGAGTGGGAACCCAAGACCCATCTGTAGGTAGCAGAACATCCCCTTACAGAGGGGTTGTAGGAGAAGATGAACCAGTCAGGGTGCAGGATAGCAATGATGAAACATACAACTTTCTCCTAGTTCTTAAATGCTTCCCTCACCTCCCCTAGTCCCAATATCTTGAACCCAGTTCTACCTTAAAAATCTGGCTAGACCAGAGGATGTACACTGGTACAGATAGGAACTGGAAACACAGGGAATCCAGGACAGACAGTCCCTTCAATACCAGTGCTAGAGTGGTGAATCTGAGAGGGTGGAGGGAGGGTGGGATGGAAAGGGGGAACCACTTACAAGGATCTACGTATAACCTCCTCCCTGGGGATGGACAACAGAAAAGTGAGTGAAGGGAGACATCAGACATTGTAAGATATGACAAAATAATATAAAATTGTAAATTATCAAGGGTCCACGAGGGATGGAGGAGACGGAAGGGAGGGGAAACTGAGGAGCTGATATAAGGGCTCAAGCAAAAAGCAAATGTTTTGAGAATGATGATGGCAACAAATGTATGAATGTGCTTGACACAATGGATATATGTATGGAGTGTGATGAGTTGTATGATCCCCCAATAAAATGATTTAAAAATTTTTCAAAGTAATAGAAGGCTTTTTGGTTTCTTTAGTAGAAAATTTATTTTGATATATTGCTCAATAACAAAATACTAGTGAAGAAGTTATGTCAATTTTATACAGTTTGTATTAACAAACTTTTAATAACTCTCTTTTCAATCTACATTGATCTCCTTTAAAAATTACATTTATACTCAAAATTCAAAATGGTAAACTGTCATTCATAAGTTTTGAAGGGTAAAAAATATATGAAGGAAAATAATAGTTTGTTTAGGTAAAACACACTGCATAGGATTAACTAGTTGTATCACCACAAAAGACTTTGAAGGTTGCGATCAAGGATTATATAGTATCCCAAACTTTATAAAGATTTGTTTTCTAGGTAGTTATAATATTTTTCAAAAAATTGATTATTGGCAAGTTTAATTTTTCCTTCTTTCATATATTATTTATTTACATTCTCCTTGTAATATTTACAATATAATTTCCATTGGTTTTTCTTTTTGTATTGGATATTTGTAAACTTGACATTTCTATAATATGAAGAAGTTTATTATGGCTTTCAGTTTTTGAAGTATTTCCTAAAATGAAAAGATGCAATGACTATGTAACAACATCCATGTTTTTTTCTAGAAATTTAACTTTTTCCATTTCATTTTTATTATTTCCAAATAACAGCCTCTGTTTAACACATAAGTATATTATTTTATGCTCTCACTGGATGGTGCAAGTAGTTAAAACATTCAAGTAAGAAGGAAGGGTTAGCTGTTCAAACCCATCCACTCAGAGCCACCGCAAATGAAAGACCTGACAAAGACTTCTGAAAATTCAGCCACTAATAAGCATATGAACACCATTCTACTCTGAGAAATATGGATTAAATTTGGGTCAAATTTTCCTCGGCAATGTTTTGCTCTATTTTTGGTTACCATTAAAGTAAAACTTAAGGAGCAGTTTCCAACATTTACAAGTGTTAACATTTACATTTTTAGAAAAATTGGGGGTTCTTATACCTTTTATAGCAATTCATACACGAACTGTATCAAACACATTTGTTCGTATGTTGCCATTATCATTTTCAAAACATTTTCTTTCTACTTGAGCCCCTTGGCATCGGCTCTTCTTTTTTCCCTCCCACTCCCCCTCTCATCCTTGTGAATCCTTGAGAAATTGTAAATTCATATTGTTTTCTGCAAAATTTTTGCGACAATTTGAAACTGTCCTAATTGATATGCTAATTTCTCCCAGGCTTTTTATCACTTAAAATTTACACGTACCTGTTCTTCTACTCTATATTATAGGTAGTATAAATATTAAACTATGTACTATAAAGATTGAAATAGTCCTCAGTTTCCTAAAAAATATAGATCTCAAATAAATGGGATTAGTGTCTCTAAAACGGAAAAATAATACTGTGAAAATTAAGTGTATGAGCAAATAATTCCTCCTCCTTATACAAGTTGAAAGTGTATGCTCTGAAGTTTCAATAGGCTAAGTATCTGAACTAGTATACTAAAAAAAAAATCAAACAAGAAATTAATGGAATGTCTGAAATGTATTTTATTTTTGAAGAATTTCACTGCACTGAGTTGACTGAAATTCATAGTGAACCCACAGAACATGGAATAGATGCCCAAGTGTGTTTCCCAGACTGTAAACCTTTCCAGGGATAGAAATCCTCTTCTTTCCCCAGCAGAAGAGTTGGTGGTTTCTAGCTGCAGACCTTGAGTCTAGTATTTCAATGCATAAGCCATTACTACACAGGACTCCTTTTGAAAAAGAACAGAGAACCTTTATGGTTGATCACCTAATGGTACAGTCTTCTAAAACATATGCTAAAATAAATTTCTGTTTTAAATTTCATTGGTTCTATGACTCCAGGGACTTTTAAAGCAACACTGTTATGGAGAGATTAAAATGAGTGAGGATGCAAGCAGCCTAATGGAGAAGAATAAATGAGAGGTAAGTACTAAGATAATTCCATAATGACCTTATCAGGTTTCAACATAAGGGATACGTTTGGAATGTAAGCAAAGGCAAAGGGTCAAGTTTATTCGGTATAACATGAACATTACAATGACTGCAATTTACAGGGGCAATATAATCCTTTCTTCTCTGCACTCCTGTGTCGTCTTTTCCTCTTATTTTAAATGAAGGCATGTGGATGGGTCTGTTTCTAAAAACCAACAACAAAAAACTATGTAGATTTTCCACTTGCAAAGTATTAGACATTGGCTTCAGGTCCTGGAAAAGAAAATCGTGCTTGTTATAATAGGGGGCAATAAAACAGAGAAAGGAGACCTTCAGCGAGATGGATTGACACAGACTGCAACAACAGACTCACACATAGCTAACTCCTGTGTAAGACTTCCTGAAAGTGTTAAAAAAGGATGTCACTTAGTGATTGGGTTTGACCCAAGCCATGGCATTTTCAATACCTCATATGCATGAGAAAGTTACAGTGAATAATGAAGACTGCAGAATAATTAATATATTTGTATTATTTTGTTGGCAACGAATATTGAATATACTGCCAGATGAACAGAGAAATGTGTCTTGGAAGAAGGACAGTCAGAATTCTCCTCAGATATTCTATCAGGTAAGACTATTCCCAGAAAAAGAACATCATGCTTGGTGAAGTAGAGGATCAGTCAAACAGAAGAAACTCTACACAATGGGTTGACCAGAGGCTAACAAGGATGGGCTCAAGCAGAGTAACAATTGTGAGGATGACAGGACTAGGCAGTGATGTTGTTGGTTGGTTGGTTTTCTGTTGTATATCCAGCTAATCGAAGCCAGAACCAACAACAATTTTAAGCTTTCATTTATGTAGTTCTTTAATATGAAGATCAAGTTACCACATTCAAATACAGCATTTGGTGCCTCCAAAATGAAGTCATTCTGTAGTAGGCACCTTTTTTATTGAGTGGCAGTGGCATCAGTTGTATTGCTGTAACCCATGCTGAACACCAGATAATTGTATTTTTAATGTTTAGTTATGTCCTAACTAAATATATTTCTAGAAAATAGATGTTTACAAGGTTAGTCATATCTACCCATTTTTCTAGTTTCCTTTATATATATATATATTTTTAGTTTCCTTTATATTAACACCAAATATCAATTCTAGTCAAATTCCATTTTAAACAGCTTTATTGGCATTTAATCCACATATCACATAATTCAATAGTTCAATCATACAAGAATTGTATGATCATTATCACAATTAATTTTAAGCATTTTCTTCCCTATCTCCCCCTCCTCTCCCGCCATGGTTAAATCACTTTTAAAATGAGTTGTGTAATCATCATTGGTTCTAGTCAAATTCCATTTTAAACTAAAAAAATAACAACAAAATGTGAAAGCAAATCACTTGTAAAATCTTGGTAGATAATTCCTGCGTAAATATGGAAATTCAAAAACTGTTTTTCTCTTCCAATCTGGGCTATCAAGTAATGAGACAACAAGCAGTGAGCTGATATAAATGGGCTGTGATTTAACTATGAGGGCCTATTCTCTGAGAAAAATGCCTCTTGGAAAAAGACTGCCAACAAATATTTTACCTAGGTGTGCCCTACCATTTTGGTGTATGTAATTTCTTCTCTAAAATCTACTTACTATTTTATTTTGTTTTGTAAAATTCTTTCAAATGGATATATCCATTTGAAATAAATCTTTTGCACATTAAATCCCAAGAATAATAAAAATTGGGCTCATAGTCTTTCCCCTTTAGTTCAATTTTAGTTTAGTTTATAGATTATAAGAAGACATTCTATGTCTTTTATTATTCATGAAAGACTATGTATATATTTTGCATGATGTATTATAAATATTGAAAATATCCACACAAATCTTGTTTTGCGTTAAACCACATCATTTTGAAGTTCTTCTACTTTAGTATTGTCTCATCCATGTACTTGTTTATCTAGTCACTGGAAAAGAAAATTTATGGATTATTTACTAACATGCTGTTCTAAGCTGAAAATGACCCCAAATTCAAATTCATTTTATGAACTCAAACTCCTGCTATCACATGGATTCTGAATTAATCCTTTCATTAAGTCTCAATGAGACAAGGACAAACCATCCAGAGGAGGAAGACCAACAGGCTACAGGGCTCCTTGTATAAAACAAAGGACATCCTCACAAAATCAAGATTGGCAGCATATAAATTTATCACTATGGTGGGCCACACTACTGCATAGGGAAAATTACATTGATTGTATATATACATTATTACAGATTAGAAAGGTTTATAAGATTGTTTTTGGTGTCCCAAACATCTTGGGATGATTCCTGACTATGGGGTCCTAAAACTCTAAGGTCACTCAGTCCTGCCCAGGCAAGTCCCCTGATGGCCAGTGACCCTTCCCTGACTTGCCATGTACATTGTAATTTACTTTCAAATAGGTTATTCCTGAGGGCAAAACTTTTGACATTTCTGGTTAATGATCAGAAAGAGCTCAAATAGAAGTGGAATTTATGTCAAAATTGAAAGAAAAGTTAAAACTTTCATTGTAAACTTGGCCTTCGGCAAATGAAATATGTAAAGTTTAATCTCTAATAGAATGCTCTATGAAAGAAAGACTTTAAAAATAAGCAGCACATTCATATGACAATTGTAATTCAAATATATACAACATGTGAAAGTTACTTACCTACCTCTGGCACCCCAAATTCACAAACAATGCAATTCTCCTCTGAAGCACTAGCATAAGAGGGACAATGACCTTGTAGTTAGGTGCCATTTGATGGACTCTACCTCACAGGGCCTTATGTATGAACAACCCTACGCAAAACTGCCAAGTCCCGCAATATCATCATAATTATTGTTCTGATTGAGCCTATTATTAAGAGCACTGTGTCAATATCTCCCTTGTATGGTCTTTCTGTTTTAGCTGATCTTCAGTTTGATGAAACATATTGTTGTTTTTCAAGGACTAACATGACCAAATCATGGGGCATAAACTACTTCCATCTTCCCTTTGATGAAGCAGTCCAACCGTACTTCTTTGAAGGCAGACTTTTTCGCTTCTCTCCCAGACCATATCTTGTTTTGTTATTGGGTGCCACTGAGTCGATTCCAGTGCATATCAACTCTCTGCACAACACAACTAAACCCTGCATGGTCCTGCTCCACCAGGTTCATCAGTCTTCAGCTCACGGCTTAAGACTCAGTGTTAATATATCTCCTTGAATATATTCCCCTTCTTTGCTTCTGTTTGCTTTATCAAACATCAGGCGTTTTCCCAAGGCCGTGACAGCATGTCCAAAGTACATAAGACAAAGTCTTGCCATTCTTGCCTTGAAAGAGAACTCTGGTCATACTTCTTCCAAGACAGATCAATTTGTCCTTTTAGCGGTTCATGATATTTTCAATATTCTTTTTCAACACCACAATTCAAATGCAATAATTCTTGTCTTCCTTATTCAAGGTTCAATTTTCATATGCATATGAGGCAATTTAAAATTCCATGGCTTGGGTCAGGTTCACCTTAGTCCTCAAAGTTAGATCCTTGTTTTTCAGTGCTCTAAAGAGGTCTTGTGCATGAGGTTTCCCTAATGCAACACATCTTTTGATCACTTGACAGTTGCTTCCATGAGCATTGATTGTGGATCTAAGCAAGATAAATCTTTGCTACCTTTAACCTTTTCTCCATTTATCATGAGATCCTTTGTTCCACAGGCTCTCTTCTCAATCCAGCCCAAACCTCTGGCAATTCCCGGGCTGAAACGGTTGCTGAATGATCTTCAGCAAAATTTTATTTGCCTGGGATATCAATTATATCCTATAATTTAAGCATTTGTTGAATCACCTTTCTTGGATCTTTCTAGTCAGGTCAAATAGCTGTCTTCTAAATGTCCTGGCATACACAAATGAGTGCTTCTGGTGCTTCATTAGCTTGCTGAAACATTTCTATTGGTAATCCATCGATTTCTGGAGCTATGGTCTTGATTAATGCCTTAAGTACAGTTTGAAATTATCCCTTCATTACCATTGGTTCTTGCTCAAATGCAACCTCCTATTGACTACTTCTTTACAGTACAGTGGCTCTACATATTCATTCCATCCTCTTTTGATACTTCCTACATCACACAAAATTTTGCCAATGGAATCTTGCAGCATTGCAAATGGAGGTGAATTATGATTTTCGTTCTGTCAGTTTAAGATATGCTGAGGGTGTTCTTCCATTTTGATTTTCTAATACTATGATGTTTTCTTTTGTCTTCTTAAGCTCCTTAAAAATTTTCGGTTCAGCTATTTTACTCCATTCTTCTCCTTTTGCTTTCACCTTTCGGCACTCAAGAACACATTTTAGAGTCTCTTCTAAGATTCAAGTTGGTCTTTTCTTTAGTTCTTTTTAATGACCTTTTGTTTTCTTCATGTCTGATGTTCTTGGTGTCAAATAAAACTAGTCTCTTGGTTGTAAGTAGTGAATATGTCGAATTTATTCTTGGGATGATCTATAAATTGAAGTGGAACTGCTCAAAGTCAAATTTTGGATTTCGTAGATTTTAATATTTTTCTTCTTCTTCAACCTGAACTTGCATAGGAATATTTGATGATCTGTTTCAAAACTGACCTCTGGCCTTCCTTTGGTTGTCGATAGTGAGTTTCTCTGTCATCTCTCCCTGCAGATGTACAGTTTGATTCCTGTGTACTCTACCTGGCAAGATCCATTTATATTGTTGAAAAAACGAGCATTACAATGGAGCAGTTTGGGGCTTTCCAAAATTCCAAAACCATGCTTGCTTGCTCCAGCTTCATTTCTATCACCAAGGTCTCAGGTTCTAACGCCATATTCTCCCAGCTTTGACATTGTAATTACAGAGCAATTATCAGTGAATTTTGATTGCATATTTGATCAGTGTCAGACTGAAGAAGTTGATCAAACTTTTCAGTTTCTTCATCATTATGTTTAGTGGTTGGTGCACACATGTTAATCATAGTTATCTACCCTGTCGGCATGATGGTACTATCCTAGCATAGTATTGCACTTAAAGATAGATCTTTTCAATTTTTTTGATGATAAATGCGTGACCATTTCTCCTAAATTTGTCATTCCAGGCATGATATAACTGTCTAATTCAAAATAGCCAATGCTAGTCCATTTCAGATTACCAAGGTTTAAGAATATAGACACCTATGCATTCCATAAAATGTTAACCACTTCCAGTTTTTCTGCTTTCAGACTTAATACCCGCTACGTTCTGATTAGTGGTGAAAATCGCTCCGTCAATGTCATCAAGGTCAATTCCTCTTTGATGCAGCTCTTCTCTGGTTATATGTGGAATATCGTCCAACTGTTGGGGCTAATTTTCTGGCACTAATATATCAGACACTTTCCCTCTTTTATGCATAAAGTTGTCCATAGTTAATGCTACAGAAGTAGAGATTCTCTTTTTTTAATCTGTCCTTCAGTCTGGAATCTCTGCTGAAGACTGTGCATCATGGTTGACCCTGAAGGTATTTGAAAGACTAAGTGCTAGAATTTCTAGCATCTGAGCAAAATGGAAGGAAGCCACCGCAGTATGAGAAAATGATAAGAATGAATATGACAGTGATAAAGTTTCTCAAAATCAAATGTGTTTCTGGCAGGTGTCATTGAGCTAGCTCTGATCCATAGGACACTATATACAACAGAATTAAACATTGCCCAGTCCTGGGCCATCCTCACAATTGTTCCTATGACTGATCCCATTGATACAGCCACTGTGTCATCCATCTTATTGAGGACCTTGCTCTTTTTTTGCCACCCCTCCACTTTACCAAACATAATGTCTTTCTCCTGAAAATGTGTCCAAAATATGTAAGGCATTGTCTTACACAGGGTTCTCTAGAGAAACAAAATCACCGGTACACTTATGAAAAATATATATAGAATATAACAGCTATTTAGTCCATGGTTAATATACTGGTAGTCCTTCAACTCACAAGAACTGCTGGGTTCAAAGTCAAGGAAGCAGATACGTGAGTCTTCCATAGAGCAATAGAAGGAGTCAGACCACAGGCAGCAAACAGCAGGGAAAGAGTTAGCCAGAGGACAGGCTCCGACAGTCCCAAGCTCAAGCAAAGTATACACCAGCAGGATGGCGAAGCATGTCTCAAAGGAACCTCGAGTTCTAGTGACACAATCCATGGATTGGGTATCCCACAGTAGTACAGTTGAGTCAGAGAACTAGCAGCTGCATGCTTGTCTCATCACCAGAGAGTAAGACAGAAACATTCAGACTTGTCGAGCTATTTATCTCTTTGCCCTCCAATCAAACTGTGACCTTATTAATCCCACATGTTTCTATTGGGCAGGTTGGCACAATAAACCTACCTATCACAGGCAAAGTCTAGTCATCCTTGCCTGTAAGAACTCTGGCCTTACTTATTCAAATACAGATTAATTTGTCCTATTAGCAGTACATGGTACTTTCAATATTCTTCTCCAGCAGCAAAATTCAAATGTATTTATTCTTCTCTAATCTTCCTTATTTGATGCCAAACTTTCACATATATATGATGCTATAAAGTCACATCCTTTCTCTTCAGTACCCTATAAAGGTCTTGTGAAGAAGATTTATCCAATGCAATACATTTTTTGATCACTTGACAGATATTTCCAGGAGCATTGATTGTGGATCAAAGTAAGACAAAATCCTTGATAGCTTCAACTTTCTCTCCATTTATCATGATGTTACTTAATGATCCAGTGTGATAATTTTGGTCTTCCTTACATTGAGTTGTAATCCATATTGAAGACTTTAATTCTCCATCTTTTTCAGCACATGCTTCAAGTTCCTCGTCCCATTCAACAAGCATTGTTGTGTCATCTGTATCCCACAGGTTATTAATAATTACCCGCATGCTGATGTCATACTCTCCTTCATATAATCTAGCTTCTCTGATGATTTGCTCAGTTTATACAGTGGAAAAGGATGATAAGTGGATATAACCCTGCACATCTTTCCTGATTTTAAATCATGCAATATTGTTCTGTTTGCACAACTGCCTCTTAATCCATGTAGAAGTTCTGACTGAGCACAATGAGGTGTTCTGAAATTCTAATCTTCTCAAGGTTATCCACAGTTCATTCCTGGCCACACAGTCGAATGCCTTTGCATAGCTAATGGAACACAAGTAAACATCTTTGTGATATTCTCTGCTTTGGGCCAAGATCCATCGACATAAATGATATGTTTTGTTCTACATGCTTTTCTGAATCTGGCCTGAACTGACAGTTCCCTGTAAATGCACAGGTCCAGCCATTGTTGGGTGATCTTCAGCAAACTTTTACTTGTGTGAGACAGCAATGATATCATTCTATAGTTTAAGCATTCTGTTGGGTCACCTTTCTTTGGAACAGGCACAGATATGGATCTCTTCATGTCAGTTGGCCAATTACATCTCTTCGAAATTTCCTGGCATAGAGTAGTGACTGCTTCCAGTGCTTCTTCGGCTTTCTGAAACAGTTCAATGGGTACTCTTTCAATCCTGGGGCCTTGATTTTGGCTAATGCAATTAGTGCAACTTTAACTTCTTCCTAGACAACCATTGGTTCTTCCTCGTAAGCTACCTCCTGACACGGTGGACTATTGATTAGTTCTTTTTGCTAGAGGGACTCTGTATCCTTTCCAGTTTCTCTTGATGTTTCCTTCCTCATTCAATGTTTTGTCCATCAAACCTAGCTGTTTCATTTTCAGAAATGCTGAACGTGTTCTTCCCTTTTCATTTTCTAATTCTAGGTCCTTGAACATTTCATTATGATGTTTGGTTTTGTGTTCTTGAACTGCCCTTTGAAATTTCTATTCAGCTTCTTGACGTTATTCTTTCTTCCATTTGTTTTCAGTTCCTCTATTATTTAGAGAAAGTTTTAGAGTCTCTTCTGAAATCCACTTGGTCTTTTCTTTCTTTCTTGTCTTTTTCATTCCTTTGGCTTTTTATCATCAATGATAGTCTTGATATCCTCCCGCAGCTCATTAGGACTTCTGTCATTGGTCTTCAGTGCATCAAATCTGTTTTTGAGATGTTCTTAAAATTCAGGTAGGATAGACTTAAGATCTAATGTTGACTCTTGTAGATGTGTTTAATTTTCGTAAACTTTATCCTGAACTTATATATAAGCAATTGATGGTTTGTTCCATAGTCCACTCTTGGTCTGGTTTTAACTGCTGATATTGAGCTTCTCCATCTCCCCACATCTGTCTTCCATGGATGCAGTCAATTGGATTTATGTGTATTCCATGAAGGGAATCCATGTGTATAGTTGCCTTTTGTGTTGCTGGAAAAGGGTATTTGAAAAGCTCATTGGTTTTGTAAAATTCTGACATATGACCTCCAGCTTCATTTCTATCACTGAGTCCATATTTTCCAACTTCCGTTCTTTCCTTTTTGTTACCAACTTTTATGTTCCAATCACCAATAGCAATCAATGCATCTTGATTGCATGTTTGATCAATTTGCAATTGCAGTTGTTGGTAGAATTCTTCAAAACATTATCTCTAGTTTTGTGGTTGGTACATAAATTTGAATAATAGTTGTATTGATTGGATTTCCTTGAAAGCTGACAGATATAATCTGCTCACAGATAACATTGTGTTTCTTGATAGGTGTAGCAAGATCCTGTCTAGCAATCAATTCCACATTATTCCTCTTGAATGTGTTATCGCTGGCATATTAAATCATAGCATTTTCTGATTCAAAATGACCAATACCAATTGATATTTCCTCACTAATGCCTAGGCTAATGATCTTCACACATTCCATTTCATTTTTGTCCACTGTCCGTTTTTCCTAAATTCATACTTCAGACATTCCAAGATCCAATCATTAGAAGATTTTTTTCAGTTGTTTCTCTTTACCTTGAGCCATATCTCCCCTGCAAATGAAGATTCCAAAATCTCTGCCTACACAGGCTTTTCCTGACTCATGTCACCATGGGTGACTCCTCACCGAGAAATCAGCTCCTCATCAGTCACATTTCGAGCACCTTCAGACCTGAGGGCCCATCTGCCGACACTTTTTCCGGCAATGTTCTGCTTCCCTCGTTTAGGCTTTGCGTATTTGAACATGCTCCCCAGTTATGTATACAGTTTTCAACAGCATGCCTATCAGTTTGTCTACCGTGGTGGCAGGTGTGTTGCAGGGTCATCCAAAGTGAGCAGGTTTCAGTGGCGCTCCCAGACTGGCACCAGACAATGAAAAAAGCCTTGGCTGGCCACGTCGAGGGAAGAAGCGGCTACAAACTCAGTCTGGAGCCAGTTATTACATGCTCCTCACCCCAAAGCAAAACGATCAAAATGTCTCTATATCGAAATATTTACTGCTGTGGTTATTTTACAGATAAAATATTTCTCGACCTCATTGTTGCACATATTGATTTATCTGTATTTGTGTTTATGTTATCTCTTGCCTCAGATGGTGATACTAGGGAGAACAGAATGAGTTTGCTCGATTTGATAGAGAAGTGACACTTTGCTGTAAAATAAGTAAGATGGGTAAAAATGAGTTACAAAAGATCTGGAGTCATGTTCTTTTTCAATACACTCCAGGTATGTGGCTATGGAAGGCTATGAAACCTCACTGTGCACTGAAGAAAATATTCAGAATTTTCATGTAAATTACATGAAACAACATATGAAAAGTGCATGTAACATAACGTATGCTTATTAAATGGCAGCCACTCTTGGTGATTATAATGAAGGACTAGAAATTTAGCAGAGATTAATTCACATAAATGAAAATTTTACAGCACTATATGACCACTTATATTAAAAAATAATCATAGTATCTATAAATAAGATGACCAAAATGTTCATAATTAAGCATTACATATGTGCATTCTTCACTGATATTTTAAAGCAAGCATCTATCTTATAAAATTGGGTGAGTAAATGAGGTAGGTTTATTGTGCCAACCTGCACAATAGGAACACGTGGGATTAATAAGATTTTGTTTGATGGGAGGGTAAAGTGATAAATAACATGGCAAGGCCCGCCCCTCTCTCTTACTCTCTGGTGATCAGACAAGTAAGCAGATACTTTAGCTAATTCGCTGCCTCAACTTGTGAGCTACACTATCTATGGGATAGCCAACCTATGGATAGTGTTGTTAGAACTTGAGATTCCATCAAGACCTGCTTCGCCACGCTGCTGGAATGTACATCTCTTGAGCTTGAGACTGGAAAATCCTGTAGTCTTGCATCGCTTGACTTCAATATCCCATCTGGGCCTGCTTTGCTCAGCTCCTGAGTTGCTGATTGTTGGTGACCTGCCATGCTGTTTGCTGCCTGTGGGCAGACTGCCTGCATCTCCCTAGGGAAGACTTAGGTGTCTGTTTGCTTGACCTTGGATCCAGAAGCTCTTGTGAGTCAAAGGACTTCCAGTATATTAACTGTTCCACCTGAGTTGGAGTTATGAGTTGAATTAAGGCCTCTGTACTACTGTGTGGACTAATTAGCTGTTATATTCCTTTGTGCTGTATAACTCTAGCTAGCTAGCTGGCTAGCATCATAAGTGTGGAGTCTTTGGCAGTCCCCTATTGGTGAATCACAGCATAGACAACTGCTCCCCCATTGAAAAACAGCTGTTGGCCTGTTCCTGGGCCTTGGTGGAGACTGAACGCCTCGCCCTGGGCCATCATGTCACCATGAAGCCGGAACTACCTGCCATGAACTGGGTATTGTCTGACCCATGGGCCAAAGCAGACCTGAAGGGACAAGTAAGCTGCATGAAGAAGTGGCCCAAATGCCCACAGTCTCCACGCCTGTCACATTACTTTCTTTCTCCTAGTCTGCACCTAGGGCCTCCTGGGGAGTTCCTTACCATACTTTAACTGAAGACCAAAAAAGTCATGCTTGGTTTATGGATGGATCTGCACGATATGTAGGTGCCACTCGTAAGTGGACAGCAGCACCACTACAGCCCCTTTCTGGGATCTCCCTAAAGGACAGTGGTGATGGAAAATCTTCCCATGGGCAGAACTTTGAGCAGTGCACCTGGCCATTCAGTTTTCATATAAGGAAAAATGATCAGATGTGAGACTGTATACTGATTCATGGGTTGTGGGTAATGGCTTGGCTGGATGGTCAGGGAATTGGAAGGTCCATGATTGGAAAATTGGTGACAAGGAGGTGTGGGGAAGAGGTATGTGGATAGAGGTGTGTCGATAGACCTCTCTGAGTGGACCAAGAAAGTGAAGGTAATTGTATCTCACATGAATGCTCACCAAAGGATTACCTCTGAAGAGGAGGTGTTTAACAATTAAGTGGATAAGATGACATGCCCTGAGGAGACTGGTCCTCCTCTTTCCTCTACCACTCCTGTCATCGCCCAATGGGCACTAGAACAAAGTGCACATTATGGCAGGGGTGGAGGTTATGCATGGGCACAGCAACATGGACTTCCACTCATCAAGGCTGACTTGGCCGCTGCCACTGCTCAGTGCCCCATTTGCCAGCAGCAGAAACTAACATTAAGTCCAAGATATGGGACCATTCCTCGGGACATCAGCCAGCAACTTGGTAGCAGGTTGATTACATAGGACCACTTCCATCGTGGAGGGGACAGCGTTTTGTTCTTACTGGAATAGACACCTACTCTGGATATGGATTTGCCCTCCCTGCACACGATGCCTCTGCCGAAACTACTGTTCGTGGACTTACAGAATACCTGATCCACCGGCATGGCATCCCACATAGGATTGCTTCATATCAAGGAACTCACTTCACAGCAAATGCTGTGAGGCAATGGGCCCATTCCCATGGAATCCACTAGTCGTATCATGCTCCGCATTATCCTGAAGCTGCCGGCTTGATAGAACGATGGAATGGGCTTCTAAAGACACAATTATGGTGCCAAGTAGGTGGCAACAACTGGCAGGGCTGGGGCAATGTTCTCCAGGAAGCTGTATACGCTCTAAACCAGTGGCCACTATATGGTGCTGTGTCTCCAATAGCCAGAATTCATGGGTCCAGGAACCAAGGAGTGGAATAAGATGGATTGGCACCACTCACTATTACTCCTAGTGATCCACTTGCAGCATTTTTGCTTCCTGTCCCAGCAACCCTGTGTTCCTCAGGCCTGGAGGTCCTGGTCCCAAAGGAAGGAAGTCTCCCACCTGGAAACACAGCATGGATTCCACTGAACTGGCAGCTGAGAATGCCCCCTGGCCACTTTGGGCTTCTCATGCCTTTGGATCAACAGGTCAGGAAGAGTGTCACTGTAATATGTGGTGTGATTGCTCCTAATTACCAGGGAGGAATTGGACTGGTTTTACCTAATGGAGGTAAAGAAGAATATGTCTGGAATCCAGGAGATCCCACAGGCTGACTCTTAGTGCTACCATGCCCTGTGATGAAAGTAAATGGTAAATTACAGCAACCCAATCCTGACAGGACTTATAATGACCCAGACCCCTCAGGATTGATGGTCTGGGTCACCCAACCTGGCAAAAAACCACAGCCAGCTGAGGTACTTGCTGAGGGCAAAGGTAATACAGAATGGGCAGTAGTAGAAGAAGGTAGTTCTACCTACCAATTACAACCATGTGATCAATTGTAAACATGAGGTTTGCAATTGTCAATGTATATTCTTTTTATGTGCTTATTGCATATCTTTCCTTTGTTCAGATATGATATCAGATACAATTGGGCTCAGTGTGTTTTCATTTATATGTATGATAGATGATTGATGATAAGTATAAGTGTGATTTCATCAATGTCCGGATATTATATAAGTATATATGGCTAAAGAATTGTGTACAGGTGCCAGGTTGGCAAGGGGTGGATTGAGATAGTTTATTGTGCCTGCCTGGGTGGTAAACACAAGTGAGATTAATTGAAGGGTGGAAAGATAAGTGGCTCAATGAGCCTTGCCTTTCTTGTATCTCACTCTTTGATCATCGGACAAGTGTGCGGCTGCCTTGCTTGTTTTGTGCCTCAATTTACAGGCTACACTACCTGTGGAACGCCTAGCCTGTAAACTGTGTTGCTGTAAGTTGAGGTCCCTTTAACACCACACGATTGGAATATACATCTCCGGAGTTGGGGATTGACGGTTGGTGACCTGGCTGACTTTGGTGACTTGCCTAGCTGTTTGCTGCCTGTGATGATATAGCCTAGCTCGCTCTCTACAGAGGACTAACTGGTGGCCCTCAAGACTTAAAGGACTGCCAGTGTCTCACAACTCTCTCACGGGAGTGAGTTGCACTGAGCCATTTGTACTGCTTTATAATTTAACTGTTCATTTCTTATATTATCTATCTATCTTTATAAATATATATAAAATTACTACCAATCTGCTTTTGTTTCTCTAGAGAACCCTGTCTAACACACCTGGTTTTGTTTCTCTAGAAAACCCTTCCCAACACACTAAGTATATATATATATCTGTATTAGTTCTAGCTAAGAAAATAGTTTAGATCCTACAGCTAACCTGTGTCTTTCTGATGTATATTAAAGAATTAGAACCAGATATCCTGGTTCTCTATTTTGCGCTTTGATTTAATATGATATCTTCTTCATAGATAGCTTTGTGATATTTTCATTTAGTAGAAGAGTAAAGAAAATGTAATACTGCTTTTAGGCAGATTTTACAGAGATTGGTGCATTTTCAAGCGCCTTAAAATGGTTCTTAGGACAGAGCTTCTGGATCTGATGGGACTCGCTTTGACTAGCATGTACTACGTTAACAACCTCTCAGGGAATCACTGAAATTCAGCCGTGGATGAGCCACTGCTCCACCTACGTAGGAGAAGAATGCTTCCCTTTAATTCTTTGCATTTCACCCAGTTCATGATGTTATTGCCTCATTACATAAGGGAAAATGGAATAGAAGTAATCAGTTTTATTTTGTAGACTAATGATGCTTATGAGGCAGAGCTAGCACATTTGCATGTGGTGAAGTTATATCATTAGTGTATCAAATATAGAACATGCATTTGTACTTAACAATTTAGCTCCAGGAAAAAAAATGTCTTAGATAGATGTAATGTTTTGCAGGAAATCATCATGTGACTTTATCAATTTATGTGTGATAATAAAAAAGCATACTATTCAAGGTAAATATGAAAATAATGTTTGAATGAGATACACTACCAAAAATGATCATGTTTCAAAAGAGTCGACATGATAAAAAGTGAAGACAAAGTGACACCTAAGAAATCTGACTCAATGATGTCATTATTGCTTGCAGGGGTTCGAATGTTTGGGGTTAGAATATAATTGGAAAGCAAATTTACTTTTCCAGAATTAAGCTTTTAGTCTTTGGGAAATAGAATGAATTAAAATGAACAAGCATTACCATTCATTTTTTAATGTCTAAGAACCCAAGACAAATTCAATCTTTCTTTGGCATGGAAATGAAGAAAATGTTCTCTTACAATAAGTTGGTGGTGTTTTGATGCCAGATCACTTCTCTTGACACTTCATTGCATATAGAACAAAATATGAGCCTTCAAAAATACATTAAATATTGTGAAAAGGTATTTTTATTGTTTAGATTGTGCCCCATTTCTCCAAAAAATTATTCAGGGGTCATTTATATTCATAAGATTTGTTATAAAATATTTTAATATATTCCTTCAGCAATGAAAACAAATGTTTTACATTTTTTTATCAAAATGTGAATATTGCAAGGTGGTATAGAGAGTTACCCTTTGGGTTGCTAACCACAAGGTTAGCAGTTCCAGTCTACCAGTAGCTCTGTGGGAGAAAAGGAGACTCTCTATTTTGGTAAACAGAATTTCTTTAACCCACAGGAGAAAGTCTACTTGATCATGTAGGGTCACTATGAGTCAGAATTGACTTTATGGCAAAGCATCTTTTAGTTTTGATTCTGATTACTAATATTTTACATTTTGTCATTAAATACCTATTTAGTATATTATGTGCCGTGGTAGTTGCATCATGTGTCAATTTGCGAAGGGGTGAAGTCTAGCCTGTCAATCAGGTCATAGCCAATGAGGCCAGGCCTCTGTGTGGGCATGGTCCTCTCCAGAGGATTCTGGGAACTTCTATCTTCCTCCTGGGAGGTGGGACACATATTTTTCCTAGGAGACATGCCTGTTGACTTGCCACCTGGAGCTACGCTAAAGGAGCCAGAGCCCTGGAGGTGGATGAGCCACACGGAGAGCCCTGCCAGTGCGGAGATACTTCCAATGCCACTGGATCCAAACACTTTCCACCCACTGTCCTGTCATCTTCCTGCATTCAGTGTCACTGCATGTGTTGCTTAAGTCTGAAGAGGAATTTATAGACTGGCATTGGACATGTGGGCTATTGTCAGACTTATGTACTTGATCTGGACTGGGCTGGGCTGTTTTCTTAAAATACAATTACTCTTTATAAGAAGCTCTTTCTATGAGTATATGAATTTTTTCTCTAGTCAGTCCAGACTAAAAAATGTACCTATTTATTGAAAATAAGTATTTGAAAATTCCTCTGTAAACATTTCCCAGTATTTTAGTGAGATATACGAGTACATCCCTGATGACTAAAATAGACACAATTTACTTGGAAAAATTAATAGAGAGTGGTAAAAGAAGATGTTCCCAAGACTGGAATTAGACTATTTCAATTCACTGTATTTCTAGAGCTGGATATGAACTAGTTTTGAGAAGCTGTATCTTTGCCCATGACAACCTCTGTTTCTTCAGACACTAGAAGTCCTGATTATTAGTTCTCAAATTGTAGAAATCTGTTAAACAACGAAGAAAAATTATTCCTTCCATAACTGCTATCATCATGACTTTATATGCACATGTTAATATTTTGGAAAACATTGCAGTTTTGTGACAAAATTTTATTAGACACATGTATTTGGAAATATAACAATCACAGTCGTAGTGAAAAAACTTCAGGACTTATGCAGGCTTTTAAACCAAGTATGTATAGAGATTTATGGCTGTGGCTTGGAGTGGAAGATGCACAATTCCTCTTTGGTCAACAGTGAGGATGAGAAAATTAAAGAATTTGAAATCTCTTCCTGCTCCTCCCCCAGTTTCTGGAAGCAGTTATCCATTAATTATCTTTCCTAGATCCTCATCCCTTAGAGTCAATTAAGGGCAAAGGGAAAACTTTCTAAATACATGTAAGTTGATAGAGTATAAATATGTTTAATATTCTCTCAGTTAATGTGTCTACAATATAGAAGATGAATGATTGAATTGGCTAAGATATGCATATAAAGAGTGAGAAGTAGTGAAATTAATAGAAATGATGCTTAAAAAATGTATACTTCAGATATAAATATTACCAGATTATGTAAAATAGAAAGCGCATTAGTTATATATTTGATCATTTTGGATTTACAAAGGATATTGAGAGAGAAAGAGAGAGCAAGAAGCAAGGTATGCAGGTAAATGGTTATTATCTCTAATCTGTTAGTTTGTTGTTCATTTAACTGGCTTTCATAGAATTGCTACTATGTTCATGACAATAGGCATAATGTCAGATGACATTTCACTTTCTAAATATAAATCTTTCCTTTTGTGTCCATTGAAATAATACCCTTTACAAAGTGGGTCAACAAAATTCATAGTTTCAATTATATATTGCTGTGTAACAAACAACCTGAAAATCAATTCTTGACTGCTCATTCTAAAAGCAGTGATTTAGAAACCAAGTAAAACGAAATTCTTTGCAACTCCAATGTTTTTTGTTTTGTTTTATTTTTCACAACATCGTCTTTTGGTCAAGTTGTAAGGATGTTGGCTTTCTTTACATTAAGGTGTAATTCATACCAAAAGCTGCAGGCTTTGATTTTCAATAGCAAGTGCATCAAGTCCTTCTTACTTTCAAGCAAACTAGTTTGCATCATCTTCATATTGCACATTGCTAATGATCCTTCCTTTAATAGTAATGCTTCTTCTTCATATAGGAAAACTTCACATATCATTTTTCAATATAGTTATTGAATAAATATGATGGAGAAATAAAACTCTGGTGCACACAATTCCTGCTTTAAACCCTCAGTATTTCCTGGTTCCATTTGAAGAACTGCCTCTTGGTACATACACACATACATACATACACACATACATACATACATACATGTATTGATATATATATATACATACATATGTGTACATACATACATATATGCTTCATATGAACACAATAAAGGGTAACAGAATTCCCATTTTTCAAAGTGATATCCATAGATTTTTATAATCCACAGGGTTAGTTGCCTTTGCATATTCATTAAAACAAAGGTACACATCTTTCTGATATTCTCTACTTTCAGCGTAGATCTCTCCAAGGTCAGTATTGATATCCTCATTCCACATCCCGGTTTGACTTTCTAGTAGTTTCCTGATGGTATACTGTTGCAGCCATTTTTAAATGACCATCAACATTTTACTTGTGTGTGATATGAATGCTATTTTTCAATAATTTTGGCATCCTGTTGAGTTGCCTTTCCTTACAACATACACGAATACGAATCATTTCCAGTTGCTTGGCCATGTGGTTATCTTTTGCATTTTTTTTTGGCATAGACTAATGAGTGTTCCCATTCTTCCATCATCTTGCTGAAGCATTTTGATTGGTATTCCACAAATTGCCCTCATGAAAATCTATTGCAAATGAATGTTGAAGTTAGTTTGACTTGAGTTAATTTAAAAATTAGTTCAATTTTCCAAAAATCCCTTTGATTGATTTATGTATGATTTATTAGTTTAAAAATTAGCTTACATTTTCAAAAATCCCTTTGCGTAATTTACTAGTAATTTATTGGGTATTATATTTTGCAGTTAGGCATGTGCTTTCTCCTTTTCCTGAACACAAATGGCAATTTTATTTTCCATTAGCATTATTTTGCTATCTGCTGTGATGAAAATAGGCACTTTAAATGAAAGCATTTCTACTGATTTTCCAGACTACTGAGAATTATTCTGTAGACTGCTTACAACATGAAAACATTTAATAAGCTAACTCAGGTGGCTCCTGAGTTTTGATCCGGAGCTAAGGCGAATTTCTTTGACTCATTCAGTTTCTGGACTAAGGATGCACTTAATGACATTGGCATCTAAGCATTCTATGTACAAATCTACTCTTGTGGTATATTTAAGTCCCATTAAAAGTATTAACTCCAAAGAGGGAGTTTTAAACTACCTGTGTCATATTTTTGCTTTCTCAGACTGTAAATTTGAAATCATTCATAAATATCATTCTTTAAACCCTTGATTTCTATTGGTGAAATAATATAAAATTTTGTCTATAAATGAATTATTACTTTCTGTCATAATTTATTATCTTTTATTCATCTGCTTATTAAGAGGGTTTGGAATAGTTTTATAAATATAACAAATGAATAATTATAAACCTGATTAAACCTTGTATGAGTCATAAAGACTGAGGGACTCAATCTGGGATTTGATCTGCTCTTATTTCCTGAATTCCCAATGTGTTAGTCTAGGTACTTTAGAGAAACAAATCCAGAGAAACTCATGTATAAGAGAGAGTTTTATATAAAGTGCACATCAAGAAAACATTCCAGCCCAGTGCTACCCAAGCCCACAAGCCCAACATTAGCCCATATGTCCAACACCAGTCCACAAAGTCCTCCATCTCACAAAACAGATGCAACGATGCCAACTGCAAGAATAAAGTTGAGTTAGTGAATGTATAAGCGTCTCAGTGCTGGCAAGGGTCTCTACATGGCTGCTCCAGCACCCAGGACTGCATCAGGATAAGTCCATGTGGCTTCTCCTTGGGCATGTCTTACAGGTCATGAGCCTTGCAAGCTGAAGCAGGGAACTGGCTAAGGGAACTGCGCCCTGGTCTGACCATCAGAGCAAGAGACCCAAGAACTCAAAAGGCGAGGCTCACTGAGCCATTTATCCTTCCGCCCTTCAGTTAACCCACATGTGTTTATCGGCCAGGTTAACACAATAAACTACTTCACCCAGCAACTCCAAGAACCAGGCCACATAACAGGCAGTCAATAATTTCTTGCTGAATAAATTACTCAAGTATTTTAAAGCCTCCTACTTTGTATTTTTTTTTGTTTTAGCACATCTGCCATGTGTCTTCCTTTCCTGTATTTGCTAATGACATATTATACTGCATGAATGATGATTTTAAGGATGGGGAAATGAATAAAACTATGAAAGATCCTGAATAATATTTAAGTATTGAAATATTGAGAGAAGGATGTGGTTTTTCTATTCCCATGAAGATTTCCAGTCTCAGAAATACACAAAAGCAGTTTTATCCACCCTGTCGGGCTGGCTGCTGGGAGTCTAGGTGACATAGGAAGTTAGACATTGTGCTGCTAATCTCCTGGTGGGTCACACGTTGTGTGACTTTGAGATTAGCAGATGAAGCATTGTATTCCTGTAAAGAATTAGAGTCTCTGAAACCCACCAGGACAGGTCTCTCTTGTCCTAGCTAGAGGGCTGTCATGAGTCAGAATTGAATTGAGAGCAGTGATTTGTTGTTTTGTTTTTTGAGATCAGGATTCTCTGAGGCATGAATTGACTGAATGACAGTGAGTTTGAGTTTTATTTAATACCTGGTATTGCTCACCATGAGCAAGATTTTAAGGTGCTGAAAATTGGCATGATCTTCTTCAAGTAAATAGAATGACATGTTTCCTTAGATTTTAGGCATAACAAAGTAATGTAATATTAGCAATTCACATATTACATTACAAAGCAACAGGTAGGACCAAAGGGACAGCCACATTCACCATGGACAAACACAAGAATTATGGCTTACTTACTCACCTTTGAATATATTTACTTCATTAAAAAGATCTAGTAATGTCATTTATTCACCTTTGGATTTCATTTTGACACCTTATTTGTGGCCTACTTTGAGCATTCATTATCACATACTGATATGCTTAAAATGGGATATATTTCTTTACACTTGTTAGAAGGTGGTCACTGAAATTCTGTAGAGTTCCCCTATACTTGGGGTGACAGTGCAAACTTATATATATGTGACTTGTTTTTAATAACTCCTAATTTTCTAACTATTATTTTGAATGGATGAAATTTTTTTTCTTTTTTTTAACATTTTATTAGGGACTCATACAACTCTTATCACAATCCATACATATACATACATCAATTGTATAAAGCACATCTGTACATTCTTTGCCCTAATCATTTTCAAAGCATTTGCTCTCCACCTAAGCCCTTTGCATCAGGACCTCTTTTTTCCCCTCCCTCCCCACTCTCCCCTCCCTCATGAGCCCTTGATAATTTATAAATTATAATTTTGTCATATCTTGCCCTATCTGGCGTCTCCCTTCATGCCCTTTTCTGTTGTCTGTCCCCCAGGGAGGAGGTCACATGTAGATCCTTGTAATCGGTTCCTTCTTTCCAACCCACTCACCCTCTACCCTCCCAGTATTGCCCTTCACAAGATTTTTTAAAAATAATTTTAACAATTTATTAGGGGCTCATACAATTCTTATCACAGTCCATACATATACATACATCAATTGTATAAAGCACATCTGTACAGTCTTTGCCCTAATCATTTTTTTCTCCTTTTTTCTTTTTTTTACATTTTATTAGGGACTCATACAACTCATCACCAGAATGGATGAAATTTTAAGAAATATATGTTGACCAAAATTATGTGTACAGTCTCAATACTGAAGACAATAATCTGTCTATTCATGGCTTTTAGCATTTTAATGCCTGACTTGAGTTTCACCTTGGTCCCTGGCATCTGCATGGAAAACATTCACCTCAGTATTTCTTTGAACTGATGGCCTTGCAATTTGTTGCAGTCCTGTTGAAAGCAACCAAGACGGCGGGAGGCAGGGGAGAAGGAACTCACAAGATTGGATATATAGCCCCACCACCACCTCCAAGGGGGATGAACAGCAGAAAGGAGAGTGAAGGGAGACAATGGAGAGTGCAAGACACTAAAAAAAACATAATAATATATAATGGATCAAGGATTCATGAGGGTGGGAGGAGGCAGGAGGAGGGGAAAAAAAGAGGAGCTGATACCAAGGGCTCAAGCAGAAATTGTTTTGTAAATATTGATGGCAACATATGTACAAGGATGCTTAATGTATTGAATAATGGATTGTTATAAGATTTGTAAGAGCCCCCCAGTAAAATGATTATTTTTTAGAAAAGAGAGACAACACAAACTAAAATAATTGTTCCTTTAATTTTTATCATTTTTAACGAAACAATTCCTATTGGGGACTTTTAAACAATCTATATTTTTAAGCAGATTGTCATTTTCCACATACAAAAAGTGCAGGACAGTTTTGTTAGTGTTTCACTTCTTGGATATAAAGCAAATGTCATTTAGTTACTGCTGATTTAGATCACTTTGGAAATTAACCCCTAATAGTTGTGAGTTTTCATGCACTTGCCTCTCAAGTCCCCTAGCATAGCCTCCAATATCCTCCGATGCATTTCATCGTCTACTCTTGGTGAAAATGCTTCTTCCCTTTTGAACTCTCCTATTATAGGCTCATGGGAAATTAGTGTAGTTTTCATTTTATTTCACAGTTTATATCTACATAGTTCTCAGCAGGACAGAATCTGAATTTTCCTGTTAGCTAAATGCATATTTCTTTAAATGGTAGCTTTGACCTAGAAACACAGCTCTAAATACGGAGTGTTTGGAAAGACTTTATTATGATCCTCAAAACAAAGATTAAAACCAATTAAATATTTTAATGTTTGACACAATATATATTACATATGAGGGAACTTCGAAATTGAATTAAAAGTAATGGAATTTTTCCACCAAGTTTTTGAAGTCTGTCTTTGTATTGGGTTAGGGATGTAATGATTAATATAGTTTATACAGCAATTGTATCATCTGTGAGTATTTATTTTGTATTTGGAAAGCAGTGAACTGCACTGCAACAATTGGCATATAAAAAGACACTACCATAAAATCTCAAACTTAAATCCATGAGCTAGATTTATTTTTATCATTTGAAATACTTTAGATGTGTTTAATAATTTACACTACAATTTGCATTGATATAAATGATACAATATACATTAGAAATAGCCTACTAGGTATTATAGCATAATCTAAGATAAAAATAAATGTATCCTTTGTCTCAAATTTTAAAAATATTCTTTTAAAAATGCATAAAAGTATACAAAAAATACTAATAAAATAAAAAATGGGAAGAGCTACCATAGAAACGCATATGGTATTAAGTACAGAAAACATCAAAAATAATATCGATATGGAACAGATTGACTCCATGTTTAGACTGGCTGTGAAGTGTACAAAAGCATGTATTATATTTACTGTGAATTATTAAATATGTTTTAAGTCTGGTCACTTTGAGGATACAATTATATAGTACTTGAAATGAAAAATATCTTATTCCAGACACTTGTAAGATAAAAATCTCAGGCCTCTACTCTATAATCTACACAAAACAACAGGACAGTATAATAATGGCCTTTAAATAGAACTTCTACCCAGTAATCAGCCACAAAGCCATTATTAAGAAGCATAAGTCTTCTAAATTGATATTTCTCAGCCAAAGGTAGCTCTGCTGATTTTATTATCTTAAAAATAGTACCTATGGCATCTTTCTTTTGATTATGTAATAGCTGGGCTTATGTGTGTGTCTTTAAGAATAGTTACTATTTTTAAATGAGTATAAATGTGTGGAAGTTACATAATTTCATGTCAACTTGAAGATGTATAAAAGTGTAGAAGTAGAGTTCAAGCTGTCAATCAGGTCACGGCTTGGTGGTGCCGTCTTGTAACCATGGCCTTCTGATAAGAAGAGCTGGGAACTCCCGCCCTCTCTGCCTTCACCTTCCTGCTGGAGAGTCCCTCTAGGACCTGGGGGAGCCCTGTGAGGCTTCCACCACCACTGGATCCACAAGACTTTGGACCCAGTGTGCTATCCCTGCATTCTGCATCATTGCATGTGGCTGTATGCATCTGAAGAAGGACTTATGGACTAATATTGAACTTATGCGTATGAGTTGGACTGGGCTGAGATGTTTTCCTGATATATAACTGCTCCTTGAGAGAAAGCTCTTCCTTACACTACTATGGATGTCACTGGATTTGTTTCTCTAATCAAGCTGGCTTGACCCAAAGTTACAGTGAGGAAAAGAAGAATAGCTTCTAAAATGATTTTGATTTTGCTTCATTTTAATAGAAAAATCACATCAAAGGAGGTGAATATTATATTTCAATATAATAACAAACATAACTAAAATATGTCAGACAGTTGTACACTGTATATATTCACCTTTAAAGCGATGCTCTGATCCATTAATTTTTAATTTGTATATTTACTTTTATTGAGAACTGAATAGAAGTTAACATTTCAGACCATCTACTCTGAACACAAAAGTTCGATTGCTCTTTATGTATTCTAGCCTCCCCTCTCCCCCTCCTCAGATCTCTTTGCTGGCCCTTTGGTCCTATGGAAAGGGCCTCCATCCTGCCTGTCTCCTACCAAGCTGCTTGTCCATAACTTCATCTTCCTTCCTTGGCCTCCCCTCGCCCCACCACACTAAGTAACCTCCAAATTCTTATACCACATTTAGCTTTTATTGAATGTCTTCACCTAGCATACTGATCTCCAGGTCATGACACGCTTTGTGGTTTCATCATTGTTTTTGAATGATGCATAATATTTCACTTGTGTGAATGCACTAGAGTTTCTTATCCATTCTTCTACTGATGGATATTTGGGCTGGATCCACTGTCCTGCTACTGTGCACAGTGCTGCAATGAACATGGGGGTGCATATGTCATTCTTGTTATGATCTGACTTCTTTAGGGTATATACCAGCACAGGCACTGCTAGCTTGAATATAATTTCTATCTGCAGTTGTATGAGGCAGCACTGTATCGCTATCCACAGTTGCTGTCGATATCTATAGTCTCACCAGCAGTGTATGAAGGTTCCAATCTCTCCACACACTTTACTGCATTGATTGTTTTGTGGTCCTTTTTAGCTATCTTGGCATGGTTGCTGTAAGGCGTGATCTCCTCGTTGTTTGGTTTGCTTTTCCTGGATAGCTAATGATCATGACCACTTTGTGAAACATTTTTAAGTGGTGTTCATTAAAGCTTAAAGTAAATATGACTGGTATCGTTAAAGTAAACTCAGTAAAATAATTTATTTGTGTGCTGCGTTGTTTTTATATGTTTTTCTTTCCTATCCTGTTAACTAAAAATAAATGTATAGCTCAAAGTTCTATGAAATTATGGTATTTTAATGGAATAATTCTCTATTTATAAGTATTCTCATATATAGAAGTATTCCTAACATTTATGAGTGTTAGAGTTTTGTGTGGAAATGTGTAGAAAAGCAAACAGGTCAAGTACAAAAAAAGTTCTTATGCATCAGTTGAAGCAGGTGGGTTTGCGACTAAGCAGATGGGCTTAGGAAATAGTGCTACAAAAGGGAGAGAAATTATTTCAAGCAAAGGGAAGAGAGTGAACATTAATCCAAATGCTATTCCAAGTCTATAGGGTAGTGTGAAATGAAGTGTGAGGGGACAAATATGTAAGGCACATATATAAAACAGAGGTATATTTTCACTGAGCAATTATGACCTTTAGATTTCTCACCCCCGTGTCATAGGAAGACTAAGTTTCTTAGGAGTCTTGCCTATGGGAGAGGTTTAGTAAGCATGATTCCTTAGTTCAGTACAAACTGTACTTCATGTAAAGCTGCTTCATCTTTATCTGGAAATCTTTCTCACCAGACTCTGAGCCATATGAATAATTCAAAGTACTTAAGGAAAATAATTTAGATTAATAGTTTGCTTTTATATCTCATTATAAATATAAATATGTGGATGGCAAAGGAATGGGCAACGTTTCCTTATGTTGTACTTTGTGCTATGAATCAGAATGACTCACCAATACCTAATGACAGCAACATGTCTATGCATATGTGTAGATAGAGATCATATATATATATATATATATATATATATATATATATATATATATATATATATATATGACAATTTGAACCTCCTAAGTTTGTCATGGAAAAAACAGCGTAGTGATCTGCCTCTGAAAAATCTGCCCATGAAAAACCATAATGAGGTTAGTTGTGCTCTTAAGTCAATGGATTGCCAAGGGTGAAAATCAATCTGAAATAATCTAGTTTTACAAACTTAGGCTTATGAAGGTATAAACACACACACTTTTATATAAATACACACATATAGTATATGTATAGTTATATAGCTCATGGGTATAATATATATGCACATAAGCACATTTATGCACATTCATATATAAAACAAGTGTATGCACAGCTGATTGTGTGTATGTGTTGTTTTAGTTTAGATTAGAAATTAAAATGCCATTAGGAAATTTATGAGTCTGTGGGACTAAAGGAATTGTTAAACTTATTACAAAAAGAGGTATAGCAACTGGATTAATTCCATATATCTTGTAAAATTCACGAACAACATAATAAAACCAAAGTTTAATATGAGTATTTCTACCAATTTGCTTATGTTATTTTGCATGTTAAATCTCAAAACACATTTTACATTCATTGTTGACTTTGACCTTGCAAGAATACAATTCCTTTGGATTAGAGTATGTTTAAAGTCACCTGCTTCTTCAAAGTTATGTTAAAATACCACCATCTTCAAAACTACTGTTGTGTTTACATGTGCATGTCTTAATTTCTAAGTGAGACTATAGCCTTGTACTATTTCTATCCATTGATTCCAGTGTATGTATTTTTATTTCTGAAAACCATATCCCTTATTTTATATTAACAGCTTTTCTGTATTTATATGTCATGAAGGATGAATCCTGTCTGCTAATGAATCAATGACTTGCATAATCATTAGAAAATTACTAATAAATAGATGTATGAACTAATTAATTAATGATGGATGGATGAGATGGACTAGTAAATGAATGAATAAAGGTAGTTATAATATGAGTTAAATAAACCCTGTGTCACAAATGGGCAAGCCTTTAATCGAGTGTTTGTGTGACAAATTTGAAATATGCCATGAGCCTCTAATAGAAATGAAAAATTTTTAAAATATTTTTGGGGGAAGAAGTAAAGTTAAAATGTTGCTCAGACACAAGCCTGGAGAGACTGAATCTAATGCACTTTGGACATGTGGGTGCAAGTTCTCAAACTGAACAGAGCCAGTCAGAAAAGGAGGGAGTTTTCCTGCAGGTATATTGGCACTGTCACTGCACTAATGGGCCTAAATGACAATGCAGGACCAATGTTGCTTTGTTCTATGGCACACAGGTGGTTATGAGTTAGAAGCAACTGAATGTCACTTAACAACAAGGGTGGTGCGACTCTCCGACTAGAGTAAGCTTTGGACGAGAATGAAATTCAGGGGCTCTCGCATTTCTGAAGGGACATTCACTTGCACAGGAATTTCTGGACCCCGTAAAAATAGGACAAAACTTATTTATATTTAGTGTCCATATAAGTTGGAGGGAGTTTCTCTGGAAATGCTTAGAAAATCTGAATTGTATGAAAAAGCACAGTAACATTATACAACTTTTCCAGGTTTATGATCCATAATAATATATGATCTTTCATTTATTTCTTTGTTTTTACTGAAAATTCATACATATCATTTTCTGTCATTTAACCTTGTCTACCCAAACTGAGATATTCACACACTATCCCCTCTGTAGCTCAATTTCATAAACCTGCCAGCTCAAAGAACTCCAATTTTTAAAAATGTATTTACGTTTCGTAAAGTCACCACACACAAACAGCTTAAATATTCAAAGCTTTTCTGTAGTACTCATTAGTAATTTTAATGGGACTTTGTGTAATCAGAATAATGTCAAGGTATAAGCTGAATATATTTCTGTGATGAAAATCGAGATAATGATTATGGCTTCTGATGCATGCAATGTGATAAAGGCAATAATGAGTAATTTTGGAGGCAATTACTCTACATAAAATTTTGTTATGCATTATTATCATTTAGAAAAATTTCTTGAAATAAATAAAAGAAGCACGATATCAATTTTAATACTGCTGTATAAATAATACATAGACTAATTGATTATGGAATTAAAAAAACGTTATTCTGTATTTTATTATAGTCTTAATAGTCTGTAAACATTTTGGAAATTTAAAATTATAGCTTTGTTCTTTGATGGTGAATATGTGATTTCAATACAATTTGCCTCTTTATATAATTATGATGACAGAGGAAACAGACACTAATGAAAATAAAGAAAAGATTTCCTAGCCAGGCCTAATTTGCCTTTGATACTTAATGAAAGAGGTCTAAATCAAAAGTTTGTATCCAAATAGATCATTACTGTTTTTATGTGTCATCAAGTCAGACAATTAATAGCCACTCTACATAATGTACTAAATGCGTGTGGCCAAGTCCTGTGCCATCCTTACAATAGGTACCCATGGCAATTCTACCTTCTGATATGTTTATGTATTTTTTATCCTGAAAAAGATAATACATATAAAAACATACATGTAAGCTTTGTGTTTAATAACTGTGTTTAGAATTAATAGGTGAAACATTTAAATGATAAAATTACAAATTAAAAGTAACAAAGCAAGTACTCATGTGTGAACAGTTTGCATTATGAAATAAACATATAATCTATCCTTTGAAGATCCTTGTAAACCCCTTCTTGAGGCAATCAGCTCTCTTCCTGTTCTCTAAGAAATAACCATTACTTTACATTTAGTGTTATTTTTCTTTTGCCTTTAGGTTTTGTTGATTCCATGGCTGACCCTTCAAATATTTAAAAACATGCACTGAACAATCAAAATGTTGTGTGTTTTTTTTTTATTCCTGGGAGCAATTAAGAAGTATTTTGGAAGCTCCATTTGTGCAAACTGAGATTTACATTCAGATAACACATTATTCTTGTTTATGGCCACCCCAGACTGAATGCTCCCAATTTTGTCACAATATAGTATTATAAAAAGCCTGCTCATTCTTTGAAAATATTTGTATTAATGTGTATGTTGTGTTACATTATAAACAGCATTTAAAATAACATTTATATTTGTTGGTTTGTAAAAAGACAGTAGACTTTTTATGAATTGGTTTTATGTTATAAATCATCTGTAAATCGTGTATCAGTTTATTATCAATTTTTTGTAGATATTTTAAGGGGTTCTTATCATCTTATCTGTAAAGAATGACACATTTGGCTTCTTCCTTTTCAATTCTTTCACCTTTTACCAATTTTTTCCTCTCCTTTAACTCATGACTTGCCACTCTTGTACAAAGTGAAATGATGAGAACTCATGTCAATGAGTCCATGCCAACTCATGGCTTTCCTACAGGACAGGGTCGAACTGCCCCTCGGAGTTTCTGACTGTAACCATTGCCGGCGTGCAAAGCCCAGTCTTCATCCTGCACAGGGCCTGGTGGTTTCAAACTACGGACTTTGCCGATTGCAGCCTAACAGGTAAGCTTATTTCTTGTTTCTAATGTTAAAATGAAATATTTCAACCATCCAGTAGCAAATTATTTGTTTGCTGTGTGTTTTTCTCTTGTCAAGCAACATAATTATAGTTTCCAGATTTATATAACAAATATTAAGTGTTAGCAAAAACTATTTTGTATGCATTAAAATGATTACTTTTGTCTTTAATGTTTTTATGTAGTGAATTACATTAATTTCTTGTATCTAATGGAACAAAACTCAAATTCCAAAATACACCATTCTTGGTTAAGAATTTGTTATTGAATTTGCTTTGCTTTAAAAAAAATGTCTTTTTATTTATGGTTGAGGTTGAACTTTAGTCTTTCTTTTAAATGTGTCTTTTCTAAACCTCCGGTGAACTCCCCATATCTAAAATTGAGGGAAGGGAGGAAAGTGTTCACTAACAGAGTGCTTGGGAGAGAGTAGAGTAGTAGAGAAGACCAAAGGCATAAATCCGACCTAAATCATTAAAACTTTGTCAGTAGATTCCCCCTAAGATGTGGGATGAACCTGATATAGTTTTCAAACATTTAAGTAATTTTGGTTCATATTGTTTTCTTTTGTTCATACTAAAATGTATCTCAAAGGTGTTACGTCAATGGATGTCACCCTCTTGAAACTGTGTTTTATGCTTTTCTGTTTTTTAGTATGAAATCCATGATCGATGAACCTAGAGGAAAAGCAAGTAGATTAAGGGGTCTGTGTACAGGGGCTACAGGGATGGAGGTGCAGTAAAGGGAGATAAAGTGAAGGAGCCCTTGTAGAAAAAGAATGCTTGTAAACTGACTGTGGTAGCAATTGTACAATTCTACGTGACCTGATTGAAAATTTGGGAAATCATGCTGTATCATTAAATTCCAACTCAAAAGGAGAAGAAATATTAAAAAAAATTTCATTGGGGGTTCATACAACTCTTGTCACAATTCATCCATTGTGTCAAGCACATTTGTATATTTGTTGGCCCTCATCATTCTCAAAACATTTGCTTCCTACTTAAGCCCCGGTATCAGTCCTCATTTTTCCACTCTCTCCCGGCTCCCCCTACCTCTAGAACCATTGATAATTTATAAATTATTATTATTTTATCATATCTTACACTGTCCAACATCTCCCTTCATCCACTTCCCTGTTGTCCGTCCACCAGGGAGGAGATTATATTTAGAACATTATAATCAGTTCCTGCTTTCTACCCAAACTTTCCCTCCATCCACTCTTATCACCACTCGCACCCCTAGTCCTGAAGGGATGATCTATCCTGGATTCCCTGTGTTACACAGTTCCAGTGTACAAACTATGGTCTAGCTGGATTTGTAAGTTAGAATTGGGATCACGAAGGGGGGTTGTAGGGAGGAAGCATTTAGGAACTACAGGAAAGTTGTATATCGTTGCTACCCTGCACCCTGACTGGCTTATCTTTTCCCCATGACCTTTCTGTAAGGGGATGTCCAGTTGCCTACAGATGGGCTTTGGATCTGTAATCTGCACTTCCCCTCATTCACAATAATATGATTTTTTTCTTTGATTCCTGTTACCTGATGCCTTCAACACCTCATGATAACACAGGCTGGTGTGCTTCTTCCATGTGGACCTTGTTGCTTCTGAGCTAGATGGCCACTTGTTTACCTTCAAGCCTTTAAAACTCCAGATGTTATATCTTTTGATAGCCGGGCACCATCAGCTTTCTTTGAAACATTTTTAAAAGTATTTTCTCTGCTTGAAATCAATAATATTAAGTTCAGATATCTTATGGATTGATTTGTGCCCCATAAAATATGTGTTAGACAATTTTCCATATATCTTGGACTATGGTCCCACTTGAAAACAAAGTTTAATCATATACTAATAAGTTTTTCCTCATATATGTTGGATCAAAAGCCTATTCAGTTCCTGACCCACTGACATCAAGTGCATTCTGATTCATGACGACAATATAAAAGCGGAGAAGAACAGCCCCCATTGTTTTTCCAAGACTGTAAATCCTCATGGGCGTAGAAAGTCGCATCTTTATCCATCGACTGCTCATCTTGTGGTTAGCAATCCAATGCATATTCACTGCAGCACCAGGACCTGCTGCTGACAAATGACTGCCATTTCCACTGCTAATTCTTAGAACTTGAGGGAAAAAAATCTCTGTTCTTTAAACTAACCAACTTGTATATTACTTACCTTTTTACCTGTTTAAAAGTTTGTGTGACGTTATAATTATTTATTCCTTACTATTTAATATAAATTAGTTTTAAACCACTGACCATAGTTTATTTTTCCTTTTTTGATTCTGGTGGTGAGGATTTTAAAGATTTCTCTCTTAATGGTTTCAATAGAGTCTTAATTATCCAATGCTGCTATAATACAATAATATAATAAGTATGTGGCTTTATGAACACAAATTCATTTTCTCAACTTTAAAACCCAAACCCACTGGCTTCAAGTCAGTTCTGACCCAGTGCAGCCTTATGTGGTAGAAAGGACTTATCCAGAGGGCTTGCAAGGCCATGCATTTTTATGGAAGCAGATCGGCGCATATCTGTACTTTGAACAGCCAACCTTACAGTAAGCAATTGACCGCAATGCCACCAGGGCTCCTTAACCAAAGATACAGTGGTTCTGATTTGTAACACATATTTGAGGGAACACGAAGCAATCCATTACAATTACTATTCAGAGTGTATACCTTCCTGGAATCAGCGGGCATGTATACTTTTACAATATTCTTTTAAATTATCAAAGTATTCATTTTTGGACATGAGATAAAATTTATAATGACTTAATATGCAAACTAATTAATAAATTGTCAGGCCCTGTCCGATTTTCAAAGTAGCCAAGCAAGCTGTCTCACAAGGTACTCTTGCCCTAGTGGAAAGAGCAAAAGATATGGTCAGTGGGTCACTTTAAAAAAAAACCCAACAATTAGCTAAGATTGATGGAACTGAGAACTGGAAGAAAGCAAATTGTTCTCAAGTTTGCATAACCAGGTATGATTAGGCCCTCGTCAAAAGCTTGTCTTACTTTAATCATATCATGTCCCTGTGCTAAAAGCTCTCTATTAAAGATCCCATTAAGGACAATGTAAAATGATCCAAACTTTAAAGAAATGCTGGTGGAGACTATTTACTGAAGCTGCCCCAATCAGGTTAATTCTCTTTGTTCCTGCTGCCACAGAGAGAACCCATTTAAAGTTTTGCTGAGAAAATGCTCTTATCTCTAGAGCCTTTGGTTATTCCTGTGTGAAATGGCTAAAATGAATGTTAATGAATATTTTTAGCTCCAGGGTAGAAATCACCCCTTGAATTTTTTCAGAAACATGCTGTTTATAGAAAATGGCTGACAGACAACCTGGCACCAGTGATGCTTTCAGAGCATAATCCAATAGTTTGTACCCATAGGATAATTTAGGTAAGGATTAAGATAAACTAGATAAGGATTGGACTCAATTGTTTTAAGAATGGGGTTCAGTATGTGGTTCTAATTTGTTTACACTGATTTCTTCTGCTTATTATTTTGGATATAAGGACTTATAGAAATGCTTTGGGGAAGTATGAAAATAGTTTGTAAACCCACTTCCTTCAAGCCAATAATTTGATCTTTAGATGGGTTTAGGATACACCTGCAAAGAAGGCTCTGAAAAGATTAGTTGCACCCAGTGCTTTAGAGCACTCAGGACATTTGAAGGGGAAGACACATGCCTAGGGGATTTGGATTTGAGGTTTGAAATCTAGTGGTTTTTGTCAGAAGCTGAAAAAAATCTGGAACCTTGAAGAAAATTCCTCTCAAGGACTGAACATTAAAGGAAGCCTGTGGGCAGGCTACAATGCCGGCTGTGTGACCACCTGGATCCATTGTCGAGTGGAAGTGGGAGAAATGCAGCAATAAAGGCATGGGTTAAGTCTGGCCCCAGAAACCCGTGGAACTAGATGAGAATACAAGAGTGGGTTGATTGGTCTGAAGTTCATGACCTAGCACAAAGGGGCTAGGCTTGTTGAGAATTTGTGATGGAGCCATGGTCTAAAGGCAAGGGGACCAATGGGCATTCTGGTGAGGCTAGATGAGGCAGCTTACATTGAGCTGACTGGAACCCTACCAGTTGAAGGGAAGATTTTTGAACCTGTGATCTGGTGCATATTGCTGCAGACATTATGGATAGCCAGTCCTGATTTGACTTTGCTTATGGATGCAGACTCTACAAGGTTCCAAATGGAATGAGGATTCTTCACGTCAAAGAATATGATTGTTTCCTCAGAGCACTGGGTGGATAGATGTAAGTGGGCTGTACAGAAATTTAATACCCAAAATGTGGGGGATAAAGGCATGGAGTATTTGGTTTACAAAGTTTCATAGATGAAGGAATATATTTATAGGATTATGAAATTAAGGCGCAGTTGTTACTTATCTGCAATTTTTAGGCATAGAACACTTTTGTTTTGTCACTTACAGAATATTATATTTAAATGAGGGTGGCATATATTGAATTGTATAAATTTTAGTTTTATCCTGTTAGGTAGAGATATGATTTTATTATTCTTTGTTTGATAATTACATATGGCTAAAGAGTTATGTTAAAGTATAAAATTGACATATGTAGTCTGTGGTAGTTACATAACCTGGTTTCAGTTTGGGATTTGAGGGGATTAAGAGTGAAGGGGTGGAGTTTAGTCTGTCAAATTGGTCCTAGCCCATGAGGCCTATGTGTGGGCATGGCCTTCTGAGGATTCTGGGAAACTCTGGGATTTCCCCTTGGAGGCAGGAGACACCTCTCACTTGGCTCACTCCCTTGGAGACCCTCTATTAATAAGACTCAAGACTTGCAAGACTCACACTCTTCGAGCCATCCCTGAGGAGAAGCCGGATGGGCCACTCTGATGCAGCCAGAACACTGGACCTGGAGAAACCAAGTGGACACCCCTGCCAGCACTGAGATGTTTACAGTGTCATTGGATATGCAAGACTTCCCACCCACTGGCCTGTGGTCTTCCTGCATTCCGCATCATTGTCTGTGTTTCATGAGTCTAAAGAGGACTTTATAGATTGGTGTCAGATATATGGATTAATATCAGACTTATGGACTTCTTCTAGATTGGGCTGGTGTGTTTTCTCAATATTCAACTACTCTTATATATAAGCCTCTTCCTAATACATATGAGTATCTGTGAATTTGTTTCTCTAGTCTACCTAGACTAACACAGACTCTATCTAGCTCAAACTTTCAAATGGTCACAAATACATATCGACAATGATTTGCATGTTTACACATTAATAGAGATCTTTATTAGCTCTCTAACAACTGCAAACACATGAAGTAAGAACTTTTTTCAAAAGATAATCCCCACTTGGGGAACATCAATAAATCCTTTGTAGTGAAAGAAGAGGTCATTTTACTGAATAAGTATTTAAGGAAATAGATACAAAAAAATATCTGAGAATTTATTGCCCCTAATATCTACAATACCCTGGGCTAGCATAAAAAACAAAGGTATCACAAAAGCCCATCTAGTCAAGCTTTCTGAATTCTTAAGCTTATCCTGGAATAAAGTCTTTCCTCTAGTCCTTCTAAATTTGAGAGTTACTCTATCCAGGCCACATAAATTAATTCCATACTAAATTACATATTACTGGAAGACCTTTAAGTTGATATTATTTTTATACTTATTCTACTTTCATGCAATTTGAATTTCCAATATACTGTCAGTCTTTAGTCTAGTACTCTGAAGAACAGATTTTTTGACAGCCAAAATTTAGAAATACAAACATGACTTACTATTGAAATAAGTGACGATGTTTATTGGAAAATCCCCCATTAAGAAATCCCCAAAGACTCATTGGAAAGGGCTATTTTTGGATCCTTCCCACTCACCTTTGTGCAACAGATCAAAAGATTGAAGCTACAATTCAGGCAGCCCTATAGCCATAACCCAAAGCAGACACCCTTGCCACAAACAGCTGACCCAAGACACCAAGTCAGCCTTGAATAATATATTCTTCATCTTTCTTTTCTTTTTACTTTTCTATGGTCATATCTCTACTAATGTTTTCCAGTATTGAACAAATAATTATGCTCACCATTTGAAAATAGTTAATTGTTTAGCCAGGGGATGGTTTCTCAGCATCAGGGCAGTCTATACCAGAGGTTCTCAACCTTCCTAATGCCATGACCCTTTAATATAGTTCCTCATATTGTGGTGACACCAACCATTAAAGTATTTTTGTTGCTACTTCATAACTGTAATTTAGCTAGTTTTATGAATTGTAATGTAAATATATGATATGCAGGATGTGTTTTCCTTGTTACAAATTGAACATAATGAAACAATTAAAGCATAGTGATTATCACAAAACACGATGTAACTATATATTGAGAAATATTTATGTGTTTTCCAATAGTCTTAGGTAACCCCTATAAAAGTGTCATTTGATCCCCAAAGGGGTGGCGACCCACAGGTTGAGAACCACTGGTCTAGACTTCCCTGGTGGATCTCTCCACTACACGGATATGATTGGGATGCTATTGATCTATAGATACAAGAAAAACATGAATTTCATTCTTAATGGAAATAATTTTACTATATGTTCCATTGATAAATATTTATTTTATTATTATTATTATTTTAGCTTTCTACTCCCATAGAAAGATAGCCTTGAAAACCCACAGGGGCAGTTTTACCCCATTCTATAGTGTCTCTGTTAATTAGTTAGTCTCTACTTGATGGCAGTGAGTTGGGGTTATTAGTTGGTTCACCAACTATCCACAATACAAGAGTAGCTACTTGGTGAGCTCTAACGGTGCCTTTGGCTATGTGGATCCAATATTTGGTTCTGGCTTCCAACAAGCCTAAAATGGACTCAAGAACATTTATAAATTGAACACCATTTAGTAATACACTCTTGTTAAATGGCTTGCTGCTCTTGATCAATATTTCATTGGCATAGTGTTAGTACTTGCATCTAAAATAAGTTTGAAAATGATATGACATACACAGAAATATTAACTAAATATGTACAAAAGCCCTGAATGACAGTGCCCATGTGCTGTAAGGCATTAACACTGAAATAAGTATGATAAGAAAAGCAGTATTCCAGAATAAAAGACCTTGACATCCTTACTGCAGTATACAGAGTTACATGTGCATTCATAAAATCTGAATGTTGCATCTATATTTGGGGCAATGATGCTATCACTACAGTCTGTGTTAAATATATTTATGTGCAGTATCTCATCCTATCAATCCTGTTCACTTTCTAAATAAATTATGAATAATTGCTTCTCCTCTTAGGGTAGATGATGGAAAAATTACTAAGCCAATTAGGAATCTTTATAGCTCTCATTGTTTCTACTGCTATAACTGTAAAATTCTGTTTTGTTAAGTTCGACACCTTTTCCATGCAGAATTCTGTGTTTCAGAATAATGTTCTCTTTCACATAGAATTATGTGAAATTATATAGTTTGTCCTTAAGAACCATGTGTCTATAACTAAATAAACTAGCTGATGCCCCTAACTTGGGTTCTGATTCCTTCCTTCCTGGAAAACATGACCAATCTTCCCGTTTCAAAGAACTGTAATCTAAAGTGGACTGATTTACAATTAATCATGAACAACCATAATTAAGATACTTAATTATCTTATTTTTTTTACTTTCAATAAATCATTTTATTGGGGCCTCATACAACTCTTACCACAATACATTCATCCATTCATTGTGTCAAGCACATTTGTACATTTGTAGCCATCAGCATTTTCAAAACATTTTCTTTCTGCTTCAGCCCTTGGTATCATCTCATTGCCCCCCTCCCTCTCCCACTTTCCCTCCTTTATGAACACATGATAATTTATCATTCTTTTCATGTCTTACACTGCCTGATGTCTCCCTTTACCCACTTTCCTGTTGTCCATCCCCCTGGGAGGGAGTTATATGTAGAGCATTGTGTCAGTGCCCCCTTTCTCCCAACACCTTCCCCTTACCCTCCTGGTATGGCTACTTTCAATATTGGTCCTGAGGGGGTTATCTGTCCTGGATTCCCTGTGTTTCCAGCTCTTATCTGTACCCATGCACATGCTTTGGTCTATAGGGTAGAATTGGGATCATGATAGTAGGGAGGAAGAAAAATTAAAGAATTAGAAGAATGTTGTATGTGTCATCAGTGCTATATTGCACCCTGACTGGCTCATCTCCTTTCTGTGACCCTTCTGTAAGGGGATGTTCAATTGTCTACAGGTAAATTTTTGGTCTCCACTCTGCACTCCCCTCATTCACAATGATATGATCTTTGATGTCTGATACCTGATACCATGAACATCTATCTCATGATCACACAGGTTTGTGTGCTTCTTCCATGTAGGCTTTGTTGCTTCTCAGCTATATGGCCACTTGTTTATCTTCAAGCCATTAAGACCGCAGATGCTATATTTTTGGTAGCCAGGAACCATCAGTTTTCTTCACCAGCTTTGCTTATGCACCCACTTTGTCTTCAGCAATCATGTCAGGAAGGTGAGCATCACAAAATGCCAGATTATTAGAACAAAGTGTTCTTGAGCTGAGGGAGTACATGAGTGGAGGCCTAATGCCTATCTGCTACCTTAATACCAAACCTATAAATATATGTACATAGATCTATTTCCCCATCGTCATATCTAAATATGTATATGGCTGTATTTAAACCTTTATAAATGCCCTTTGCCGTCTATTTCTTTCCTCTATTTCCTTTTACTTTCCTCTTATCCCACTATCATGTTCAACTTTCATTTGGGTTTCAGTAATTCCTCTTGGTTACATTGCCCTTGATCAAGCCCTACCAGGCCTCCTACTCTCTCCTTGCCAATTTTATATCACTTGTTGTTCCCTTGTCTCTTGGTTTTCAAATTATCTCTTTTAAGATAACTGATTACCTATTGAAATTGACCCTTGACTATATTCAATTTTGCAAACTAGGTTAGTTGTTTTAATCACTCTATGGTTATTGTAAGACCAATCAAATATCTCATGAATGTTTTAAAAATGTTGTACTCACATACATAATATTGATTCTTTAGACCAGAGTGGTTCGTTAGATCACTTTGGTTGATACCGTGGTGTAACTTATATTCTCACGTAGACTGTAGCCCCACATACCTTTTCATAAAAACGAACCACCAACAAAGCAAAATCCATACAGGCAGAGATCCAAGCTCTGCATCCTCTCTTCTTTTCTTTCCTCTCACAGCAGTTTCGGGAAGACTAGCCCATGGCATATGTATATACATCAAACTGCTAAATAACCAAACATGTCTGTTAATGCATCATTTTGTAAATGTCAACTAATAAGAAATTTCTTCGTTTAATTTTCTGTTTCCTTGCTACTAATGAGGGGAAGATCTCTGCTTTTTTCAAAGTTATGTATTTAGATTTTTTTTTTACCAAACAACTTTATCACCTTCAAAGTACTCTCCATTACACTTAATGTATTTCTCAAATCGGTGATTCTATTCTTGGAAACATTGTTCAAACTCATCTGTTTGCATAGCTGACAGCACCTCCTTCAATTTTTTTACCTCGTCCATGTCATCAAATCACTGTCCTTTCATTCCCCTCTGAATTTGTAGAAACAAAAAGAAGTCTCACAGAGTGAGGTCAGGTGAATAAGGTATATGCGGCAAGAGAGGCATGCTGTTTTAGGCAAAAACTAGTGCACTGAGATGACCACTTGATCAGGTGCATTGTTGTGGTGGCTAAACACGTCCTCAGTCTGTCCCCAAATAGGCCTTTTTTTGTTTTAAACTGTTAGACAATCTTTTCAGAACCTCTAAAGAGAAAGCTTGACCAGACCTCAACCTGGTATGCCAAGCCTTGAGGACAATGTACTGATCCCTGACTCAGAAGATGGCACTACAGAGGACAACACTGAAGATACAGTCCAGGGAGAACAGAGGGTCTGAGCTGACCACACAGGAACACACTATGAGAGTAAGAGAGAGATAGAGTGGACAGCATCCTGGCCCACCAAGTCCCACAGAGAAAACCATAGGACCGGCCCCATCAGGAGACATGATGTACCTTCACTGATACACAGCTCCACAGAGTGGCTGCACTGGAGAGACAGTGGGGGAATTGTGTCAAGCCTGACCCCACGCACTGGGGTGGAAAACAAAGGAAGTGCAACAGAGCAGCAAGGGAAGCAAAAAAATGAAGTCCCTGAGGAATTCCCCAAATGGACTTCAGGCTTGGTACCACATCAAACTTGATCAGAAAACATTCATAAGTGTAAGCAGACAGACATGGAACTATTTATAACCCTGCCTCCCCCTTTTTATGTCTATCTATATAAGATATAAGATAGGGAAGATAAAAAATCCTGAGGGTTCTGGGGGAACAGGGAAGATAAGGAGATAGGGGAAATGGAGGGAGGAGCCAACAAACCCATGGATAAGGGAACAATAAGAGATCTAAAATCAATGGCGAGGAGTGGGTAGAATGCCTGGTGAAGTTTGATCAAGTGCAGTGTAGGCGAGAGTAATTACTGAGAGCAGAATGAAGGTCAAACATGATATTGGGATGGGAGAAAAGTAAAAGGAAATAGAGGAAAGAAATAGGAGGCAAAATACATTTATAGAGGTATAAATATAGGCATGCATACATGTAAATATATTAATATATAATGATAGGGATATAGGTCTATATATATGTATATGTTAAGTATCAAGGACATACGTAGCAGATGGACATTGGACCTCTACTCATGTCCACCCTCAATGCAAGAACACTTTATTCTAATAACCTGTCACTCTGTAATGCTCACCTTCTTGACACAATCACTGAAGACAACATGGGTACATAAGCAAATGTGATGAAGAAAGCTGATGGTGCCTGGCTATTAGAAGATATTGCATATGGTGTCTTAAAGGCTTGAAGTTAAACAAGCACCTGTCTAGCAGGGAAAGAGCAAAGCTCACACGGAAGAAGCATACCAGCCTGAGTGGTAACAGGGTGTCAACGGGATCAGGCATCAGGCATCAGATTACCCAAAACAATAATGTAGATGAGAGGGGTGGAGAGGCAGTGTCCATCTCTAGATAACTGAACATCACCTCACAGAAGGGTCACAAGGAAGGGCTGAGACAACCAGGGTTCAGCATAGCACTGACAAAGCACACACCTGTCCTCTAGTTCTTTAATGCTTATCTCCCTCTACTATCTTGACTCCAGTCCTACCTTACAAATCCAGCTACAGCAGAGCATGTACACTGGGACAGAAAGAGCTCTCACAAACGGAATCCAGGACAGATACACCTTTCAAGGACAATTATGGGGGCAGCAATTCCTTGAGGGTAGGGGGAAGGTGATGAGAGAAAGAAGAAATGAGGAATCTATCACAATAATTGACATATAACCAGTCCCCACCACCCCATACAGGGGGACAAATAGCAGAAACATGGGTGAAGGGAGAGTGGGCACTGTGAATTTAAAAAATAATATTAATTTATAATTTCTCAAGGGCAATGCCTGCTATGTTTCCACTGACCTTGGATCCACAGGATTCTAAAGCCACCATCCTATGATCTTTCTGATTCTCAGCTCATCATTCTGTGTCATAGGCATGTGGCTACCTGAAGCTCAAAATATACTTCTGGATTAGCATCAGACTTGTGCACTTGAATTGGACTGGCCTGAGAAGTCCTCTTGTTATATAAATACTTCTTGACATAAATCTCTTTTTATATAGAGACGAGTGTCACTGGATTTCTTTCTCTGGACATCCCGGCCTAACACCGACTACTAACCACAAGTTCTTCAGTTCAAACCAACCAATTGCCCCAAGGAGAAAAATGAAGCTGTCTATTTCCTTAAAGACGTCAAAGCCAAGTTCACAGTCAACATCAATTGTGAGTCACAGTGACCCTGTAGGACAGGGCAGAACTGCTCCTATGGGTTTCTGAGTCTGCAACTCTTTACAGGAGTACAAAGCCTCATAGTTTTCTCCTGGGGCAGCTGGTGGTTTCACACTGTTGACCTTAGAGATTGCAGCCCAATAGGTAACCATCATGCTACCAGTATTCCTATGACAATATCATCATCACTCAATAGCTCAATAAGGAGCCAGTCCTTCTATAGATTTTCTCCTTAAAACATATCTCTATGTGATCTAATTATGTCTCAGAATACATGCTAAGCTTTTTAAATGGTTTGAAAGTACACTCAGCATTTGTTTTAAGGTTATTGGGTGCAAAAAGGACGCTGGAAACACATATGACCTATTCTGCCTATACCAGAGTTTGGTTGTGTATGTTTGGCGGGGGGGGGGGGGGATCAGTAGGGGATCGATCTCCATACCAGCCCCAGGCCAATTCCTATGAGGCAGCAGTCAGACATCCCTTCACCTTTCAACGTTCTGAACACCAACTGTCCCATCTACAGGACTGTACTTCTCTGCTATTGTGAATAATACATTTCAAAGCCATGCAGACTGCACGTTTATTAAGGGTGGTAATAGGTCACAAGTCAGGATCAGTATGATGAGAGCACCGTAGGACTTCCTTGCAAGACAGTGAACTAACTACCTTGCAAGACGTTGAGCCACCTCAGAAGAAACAAGCACAAGAAACTCCACTTTAGAGAAGAAATAAAGTGTGACATTAGGACCCAGCCAAGAAGTTGGACCACTGCCAAGAATCAACAGCTGGTCCAAGGAGCCACCGCAAAAGTGTGGGGAGCCCTGATAAGACTTGACTGGGACAGTGAATACATCAAAGAACCAGCCAAGCTGTCCATTTAAACCTGAGTAGAGATGCTGACTTTTTGGAGAGCTAGGAACTAAGGAGACATCAACTCCTGCTCTCTACAACTATGCCTGGGTGAGTGCTCCCATGAAGGCAATGCTTGATGCTAGAATGATATGAATGAAGAGTGCTGTTATTATGACCTTATGCTCATACTTGACCCAGTACTTTTATCCTTAGTAGTTTGAGTTATTTTTAGATTGTTTGATGTGTGTTTGCAGTGAATGAATCAAGCATTTGAAAATGTCTAAGAGCGTTAAGTAATTATTGATCGCACCACTCATTATATCAGGATTGAACAGGATGCCATTCTTCAGGTTAGAAGAGTCTCTTGGCCTTGCCTACAGGGACACCTCTCTAGTTCTCAGCCTGTGGCCACTTTTCTGCTCTGGAAAGTATTGTAAAGCTGTTTGCACTGCAGACTAGCCTTGCTGGTAGACAGGCCTCTCTGGTCCTTGCCTCCTTGGATGTGCAGCCCTTGGCTTCTGCTCTACTTTGAGGAGGATTACAAAACTCCTTTCGCATTAAGAAATGCCCAGAGGGTGCCCCATGCCTGCCATGCTTCCACTGACCTTGGATCCACATCTACATGTGGACCCACATCTGCCTTCGGCTAGACCTGCTCCACTCGTGGCTCTGCTTCTTTCTGGTCATTGGCGCCTTCTGAGATGCTTATTTATACGCAGCAGAATGACAAAACTGGTCAATCCTCATCTTAAAGGGCCATCCACGTTGCTTAGATGCTTAACATTGCCATCCAGTGGGAGTTAAAAAGCTTATGATTGGAAAAGTTTTCACAAGCAATTTTACTTCACCACAGGAGGTAAGCTTCTTTAGACCATTCTGATGAACTGTAGCAAAATGCACAGCACATCAACAATTCTCTAATGACCTAGTCTATTTCCCTAAAGAATGTTTAATCTTATTGTAAAGAGCCAAGAGGCAGTGAAAAGGCTAATACGTGTTAAATTGGTTTTTATAGTCTCTTAGGCTGTGCTACTTAGGTGGTCCAGTATTTAGTTTTAGAATGTGGGGTCATTTGTCAACTCTTTTATTATTCTTTGCTTCTAATAGAAATAATTATATTTTATACAAGCTGACACATGTTGATTAGTATCATACACATTATGCATTCAAGAGTTTATGAGGCCTGGGGAAGGCCTTTTATAAAATGTCTCCTCAGGAATATTTAAAATATTAAAATTAAAATATTTTCTTGGAAAATTAAATAATATTTTAACTCACTTCCAACTCCATATTCACATCATTAAAGCAATTAACAAATTCATTTGTTTATGCTAATACACATGTACTATTTATCACGTATCATAGAGCACAAGCCACCTAGTCCATATAAAAGCAAAGAGTTTTACTGAGAAGAAAATGCAAATTGTGAAAACACAGAGTTGAGGAAGCTTTCAGGACAGTCTTTTGCTTTCTCTAGTCAGTTTTATATGTTAATATCTAAAGAAACAAAGTAAAGGAAAGGGGTTACTAATTAATTTTAAGATCACATTTTGCCCGAAACTCTTTAATATGTAAAGGTATCTGGTTACTGGAGAGTGAGCCAGTAGGCTTGGGTATTCATGCTCATGGAATTATAGTCAGCTACACATAGTGGTGTATTAACAACCTTTGATATGTAGATTACACCCCCTGCTTGCTAACTGCAAGGGAGACTTGAAACCTTTGATAAAGATAATGGACAGTAGACTTCAGTATATATTGAATTCAATTGGAACAATAAGTAAAATCATGTAAATTGAGAAAATTGAATTTGTCAAAAATTTCATGCTGCATGGTAGAAGTCAATGGGTAAATTTGCTTCACAAGATTAAGAATACTACTTTTAGGGACTACTTTCCTTAAGACAAGGTATTGGATATGAATAAGGATGATCAAAGAAGAAACAATACATTTGAATTACTGTGCTGGTGAAGAATATTGAAAGAACATGGGTTGCCAAATCTCTCTCTCTATCTCTCTCCCTCTCCCTCTCTCTCTCTCTCTCTCTCTCTCTCTCTCTCTCTCTCTCTCTCTCTCTCTCTCTCTCTCTCTCACACACACACACACACACACACAAATATCCTTCTTGGGAGAAGTACAGCCAGAACGATCTTGAGAAGTGACGAAGGCGTCATCTCAGATATTTCAGTATTATTTTTTAATGGTTTGAAATCAGATCATGTACCCCCAAACCACTGGAGTTGTTGTCAACGTTATTTCTCCCTTTCTAACTGGCCAGACTAGTGTTTACCTTGGACAGGGCACAGCCACCTGAGGATTTTCAAGGTGCTCAACTTCCCTATTCTTTTGGTACGCTCTCTCTCTTCCAAGACCACAGACCCTGAAAATCCAGATTGCAACACACACAAAGAAAAGCGCACGAGCCCCCAAGAAAATGATTTTTAAAAATGCATACATAACATGGTCACCGGACCCCTCTCATTGGAACTGTAAGAGTAACCTAGGCACCCACCCCCACCCCTCGGGGATGTGGCCCTTGTTTCCTACCCCAACCACTCCCACCCCACCCCTCTGTTCTACCTGCTTCCCTCACTGCCCCTCCTCCCTTTACCCCGGGCTTCAAAATCTGCTTCCTTTCTTGGGAAAGCCATTTTTCTTAGATATTTTTCTCCTTTAGAAAACTGGTGGCATGAAGTATTTAACTTTAAGAGATTGACTAACGTTGCTGAGCATTCTGTCTTCCAAATTTGCCAAAGCCAAGAGATTTTTTTCACTGTTTCATTTTGTTTTTTCAGAGATGCATATTATTCCACTGTGTGTATGTAACAAAGTTTATCCATTCCTGCACAGATAGGCTTTTTGGTTGTTTTCATCTTTGTTCATATATCCGTTTTTATTTTGTTCTTTATTTCTTTGGGATACACATTGAGTAGAGCGCTCTCAGGGTCATATACTATTTCTAATTCACTTAAGGACCTGCATACTGTTTTCTGTAGTAGTTGTGCAATTCTACATTCCCCTCAGCTGTGTAAGGGATTCCAGATTCGCCACCTCCTTTCCAGCGTCTGTTATTTTCTGTTCTTTTTAACTGTGTTATCAGTGTCAGTGTGAGGTGGCATCTCACCATGTTTTAATTTTCTTTCCTCTAATAGCTAAGAAGGGTTGAAAGTATTTCTCTATGAGTGTTGGTTGCCTGGATATCATCTTTAGCCAATTTTCTAGTCACATCTTCTGCAAAATTTTAATTGGATTATTTGTACTTTTCTTATTAAAGTGATGCAGTTTTGACAGATTTTTAAATTAACTTTTTATCCAATATATTATAGTTAATGTTTTTCCCACTCTGTGGGTCCTCTTTTTGATTTTTTATGAAGTGCTTTGATGTACCTAAATGTATTTTTAGGGGCTCTCACTTGTCTATTTTGTCCTCCATAGTGGGGTTGTTTTTCATTTTGTTTGGTAGTGTTTTTATATCTTGTATTAGGTTCCTTAAATTTGTTCCTTTTTTTTCATTGATGATCATTATAGTTCAAATGTTTATATTTAGGTCTTAAATGAACCTCAAGTTCATTTTTGTGTATTGTATGAAGTGTGAAACTGTTTGCCTTCTTTTGCCATTGGAGATTTGACTTTTCAACACCACTTGCTGTGTTTGGGCCTTTTATTAATCTCTCTGATTTTATTTACAGCTTCAGTGGACTGACTTTTTATCTATCCCAAAACGTAACTGCTGACACTCAGATCCCAAGTGACACATTATTTAATTTCTGAACAAGAGAGAAGAGCCAACCCTTTTTGTTTCTAGTGCCCGTGCATGCCTTCTTCAGTTGTCAGAGTACAGAATCTTACAATACTCTTTGGTGAATAGCCTCTTTCACCCTTAAACTTCTCCGGGACCTACCATAAGGACAAACAGTTGAAATTTATTTCTCATTCAGAAGGAGTCATCCAGGCCCTCTCCTCTTTCATTTCTGTCTCCATTTCCATGGTTTTGCTGCATAAATCTCATGTTGTTGCTGCTGGTTGCCCTCTTGTCGATGCTGACTCAAGATCTCACATGAGCAGAGTAAAAGTTCTCTATGTGGGTTAGGTACTTGTAGCCTTTTAGAAACAGATATTAAAAAACCATCCCCAGAATTATACCATGATTTTAGGATAGAACCTTGATTTCTGATTGTCTATGCATCTGCCTACCATCTCTACATCTATCTATCTGTTTTAATTGATCCAGAATTAATTTTAATTGATCCAGATAATGATGTGAGAGTGAGAGCAACTAGTTTGGCCAGTGCATTCGCTACAAGCTTGCCTTGTTCCTTTCCTTGCTGGAATTTTAGACTTTAGGACAAATAACAACCCATGTTGAAGTGCAATAGTCCCTTCAGGTGAACAGCAGGGCTAAAGTAATGAGATACTACCAGCTTCCCGCACACGTAAGTCATACCTTTTCTCAGGTGGTCAGACTGGAAAAATCCATGCAGGAAATCAGGCAGTCCTTAGAGTAGAACACTTGATGGGGGAAAACCTTCCTTACTACTTGCCTAAGTGTAAAATGGGGACAAATGAAAGAGGCATTTCCTTTTCTCATCACACAGTAACAATGGTTCAGTATACAGTCTTCTTATATGCAATGGAAAACTGAACAATGTAAAAGGAAAATCAACGATGGATGTGATGCATTTTAATTGTGGTATTAGCAATGGTTTCTGAATAAACTATACATTTCAAAAAATCTTAAGGAATTTGAGAGCAAATGCTCCTTAGAAGCAATGGGGCATTCCTTTTTCTTTCTTATTTTGGACAGGTCATCAGGAAAGACCAATGACAAGAAAATAGCATCATGCTTGGTAAAGTAGTGCATCAGTGAAAATGAAAAAAGTCTTAGATGGGATGGATTGAAACAATTGCTTCAAAAATGCACTCAAAAATACCAACGAAGTAGCCATGACTCAGGACAGACCATGTTTCATTCTGTTAGATACTAAGCTATGGTAAGTTGGAGCTGATGCAGTGACAATTCATGCCGACCTATTCTATATTGGCTCAAATAATCTATATACAATATAAACAGTTTCAAATTGTGACCCAACAGATATCATATTTCATATAAAGTTCTATTTTCATCCGCAAAGTTTTATTACAACACTTGATGAAACACTAGCAGCTTTTCATTTCCCTTTCAATTTTCCTTTTTCTCTTAAATGTCCTTTCTTATTTAATGAAATAGATGTTATTTCTGATTTTAGAATTGATTGCATAGTCAATCCTGAGGGTAATTTAGTTCCTGAAGGGCCTTTTTCTCTGTTACTCACAAATTGACTCACTTCATTTCATTTTCGAATATATCCTATTGATCTTGCTGCTACTTCAAAATTCTGATGATCAGAGCAATTCTTCTGTTTAGCTGTCTTAATATTAATCTCACCACTTCATAGGTTTAAAAAACAAACAAAACTTTCTCATTGGCAGAAAAATTATTGGGTATTATTTTGGATTGATTATGAACATGAAATGTATCAAGTACATTGCAAGTAGGTGACAACTGATATTATTTTGAAACAACAAAATATTTTGAGTGTTGATTCAATTTTGGTAATGACTCATAAAAGTAATACACTCAAATGCCTATTAGAATTAATAACTAACTTCAAAACAAGTACATTTCTTACTTCCAATAAAGGAGGTTTTGTGAAGCTAGATTAAAAAATTTAATATATGACACATGATACTATAAAATACATGATAACAGTAGTTTGTTCAACTTTTATCTCTTTACCAGTAAATAAATAAAGAACAGTTTATACTATTTTGGGGTTCTGGTTATTACAGCTAAATTACCCTTCTTGATTTGGATTATTTTCTAACCAACTTACTGAAAAGGGAAGTTCTTGTGATGTTCCTTCATTGCTGTGTGCAGACTGCTGTAAAAAGGTCGCTTAACACAAAGGGATGAGTTTATGACCAACTAACACATATTTTATTATGTTTCCTAAATGGATTTTAGATTTGGCTAAGTGTAGATCCACACAGCCCAATATATGGAATGCACAACATTTGACTTGTCAAATAAACTACTGAGTTTCATATAAATCATTTATGATCAGGCTCTGAATGTTACATATATTTTAGTTTGTAGATTTAAATATTACCTAATATTCTCTTTACATTATACAACCACATTTCTTCCCTAATGACACCTATTTGTTGCTGAAATTCAAAGCATTGTGGACATTTATGCAAAGAACAAAAACTTTCAATTATTTAAAGAAAAATATTTATAATTCCAAGACAGACTTTGAGTGTATATTTCTTTAAGATATGTTAAAATCTTATTAAATACTGAGGTAGTTACTTAATTGTGCCAACCTGGCCGAAAAACACATGTGGTGTTAATTGAAGGGCAGAGGGATAAATGACTCGGTGAGCCTTGCTTTCTAGTTCTTGGGTCTCTTGCATCATGATGGTCAGACCAGGGTGCAGCTGCCTTAGCAGTTCACTGCTTCAGCTTGCAAGGCCGACTTCCTGCAAGACAACCCCGAGGAGAAGCCACATGGACCTACTCCAGTGCAGCCCTGGATGCTGGAGCAGCGATGTGGAGACCCCTGCCAGAGCTGAAATGCTTACACATTCACTGACTCGGCTTTCCTCCTGCAGTCGGCATCAATGCATCTGTTTTGTGAGATGGAGGAGGACTTTGTGGATTGGTGTTGAACATATGGGTTAATGGGTTAATGTTGGACTTGTGGGCTTGGGCAGCACTGGGTTGGGATGTTTTCTTGATGCGCACTTACCCTTTATACAAAACTCTCTCTTATCCATGAGTTTCTTTGGATTTGTTTCTCTAGTGTACCCAGACCAACACAAATACTCATGTAAAAATGATAACTGTACATTTTTTCATGCGTGATTATTCCATTGAATCATGACAAAATCAAGAAACTAAAGAGCAGGAATAATTAAGACTTCACATGTAAAATAAGCTCATACACTGTCAATTACACATTGTTGTATATCATATTAAGATTCTATCATAGTTTTCCTAGTCATATGAGTTTTTCTCACGTTGTGTGTTTGTGTTTTAAAATATTTAATCCATACACTTGGTTCTCACTGACATGGTTGTGTTTAGAAGATGAGATCATTATGCAAAAATCTACACTGTGCGAAAATGGGTAATAACCATATTAGGTCACAAACATAGGACGATGACATCATAACTTGCAAATTTCATCATTATATAATTGCACTGAGAATCATTTCCCAGCTAAGTTGATGAACAACATTAGCCATCATAGTCAGCATTACTCTAGCTTCCCAACTTGGCATTTGTTACTGTCAGATCACACTGCCATTGAGTAGACTCAGTGTTGATTCACGGGCCCCCCTGTTGGCTTCCAAGACTGTGTATCAGGGTACAAAACCCAGAATTTTTATGTCAGGTACACAACATTAATTCACAAAATAGTCAGTTTATATTTTACTACAGTTTATATTTTACTACATGTGAAGTGTCAGATAATGAGGTAGTCAATAAGTGAGGATTTAGTCAAAAGAAGCCTTTTAACAATAAACATTTAAAGTCTAGAAAGCCTTGCAATATTGTTGAATAACATTTTTAAGATAACAGGCAATATTTCAATATTGTTAACAGATGTAATCTCACTTTATTGATGTGTTCTTTATTTTAAATTTTCTTTGCATCTTTTTAAAAATTTCATTTGGGTGAAAGTTAACAAAGAACATTATGTTTGCACTCAGCAACCTCGGTGGTATTGGTTGCAATTTGTTGTGGTCATTAGATGAGTATTATTCGGCATTTGATCATTTTAATTCAAGCACCGTATGATGTTTACTAGGTAGCTCACATTTATTAATTCACCTTTGACTCATCTACAAATTTTTGGACAAGCTGACACATAATTACAGTGTAGGGATAGCTCTTATTTTAATGATTTAATGTAACCTTTGGAATAACCACCGAGGTGAATGGTGCTTCTGGCTAAATCACCTTAGTGGCTATATTTTCTTTGAAATAATTAAACTTTATATTTTATCAGAAGCAGTACATCATATAAAGTAATAAATATAATACTTATTTTCTTTGGGAGCTGCTTAACTTTATTTCAAAGGACATGAACTAAAAGTATTACTGTCTGTTTAATGATGGAGACGTAATTCGTTTAGTGTGCTAAAAAGTTAGTATGTAGGCCTACACAAAACACAAAAAGAGAAAGAAATAGAGAAAAAGAATAGAACAGCATCATTACACTAAGTTGAATTTGACTTATTATCTATAACTGATATAAAGCTTAATATGAACTTCTATGCATTCAATTAAAACATGAGAGGAAGCACCACAGCACATTGAAGCTTGTTCAAGTCAATCAATCTGTAACCATAGTAAGCAGGACTGCTATTTTCTTGTGCCAGTGTGATATTCATACACCATCTGCCACCTTCTACTTATTGCTATCCAGGCTCCATTCCTGGTTATTTATTTCTCATTTTGGTGTTCATAAGGCAGCATGCTTGTGAAAATCCTGTACTGCTCACTAAACTAATACAAGTACAACTGCTGTTGAATTTAGACTTCGGGGCTAACATCACTGCTTTGATGATTTCATATAGATTCTCTACATAACTCATGGACAAACATATTGTACGGAGGCATGTGCGGATTAAGACGTGGTTTTCAATAGAAAAAAATGGAAGAAACTGGTTTTCTTTATGATCACTATTGAAAAGTGTGATTTTACTTACAGGTATTGATATTTTTTCACTTCAAGCTATACTATGATGTTTGTTTGTGTGGTTCCTACCATTTAATCATAGCATATTGCCTTAACAAATATGTGACAGAATCTAGGTTTTCTGAAGGTTGTAGGGAAACAACTAGACCCCTACCCAGAGTTTTGGTTTCTTACATAGAAAGAGACAGCCATAATTGTCCATTTCTATATATCTCAGTTTATATAACGCTTCTGTTCAGATACAGACATTTGATACAAATATGAAGTATCCATCCCGCTTGGTTCTACATCTCCATAAGAGATGGTAATGCTTCATGCAAATTAATTTTTATCTAAATTCACACCTGCATTTAATATTCTTTTCCTTTTTAAATTCAGACACTAGGGTTGAATTACTTTTGAGCCTCATCTCATGGTGTTTAGCCATTGCTTTTGTATAATTTTCTTCTACTCTGAGGAGAAATACAATTATTGATACAGTTTTTTCATACATAGCCTCTGTAACTTTCATCAAATATTTGAGTGGGTCCATGATAATAAGGTGTGTGAAACTCCAACTCAAGGATTTGTCAGTTTTACCATCCCATTGATTATAAAAGTCAGTGTATGAAAATGAGCCACTTCAGAAACATCAACAGTGAATTCTATGACCATCAAGAAATTAAAGGCTCCATTGGAGCTCATGTGAGACCTTTGTCTGAAATGGTGGAGGCACCAGAGACTAAAGCACTGAAACCATGGGCAAGAGCCTGATTGTAGAATGGGGTGTCTTGTAACACTGTCCCGAGTAAAGTAGAGGTCAAGTGTCAATGTGGCTGAAGGTTGAAGACCAGAGAGAGAAATGCCTCCCAGCATGACTGAGAAGAGGTGCTATGAACCAAAAAATGATATCCCTAATCTTTAGTAACCTGCTAATTTCCCTAACAAACCCCCATATTTAAGACTATTGCCTATAGCTCCTATTATGAAGGGTTATTGAACCCAATGGTGAAACCCAACCATGAACTGGAGGTTTGGTGTCAGGATAGGACGGGAGCACCTCTGATTTCTGCTTCAAACAACTAATCCTTAGGAAGGTAGGGAATTAGATTCTCCTCCTTTGTATAACTAGAGATCAGGCATACCTGCCTGCCAGGCACAAAATGTCTTCACCCAACCATGCTGTTTGCCAGTAGAAATGAAGAACATGTCTCAAAACCTGTGTGCTCTAGTAAGAGAGCCTGAGCTCTGATGCTTCAATCAGAACACCCTTCCTTTCCAATTATGGGAAGAAACCCTCTCTTGGAAAACCACTGTGTTCTCCCTATCTCCATATCACCTTACCACCACTGGGACCCTTGAGTCCTGGGTGACTTCCCTGTTTGTTTGCTTTATTTTTGTTTGTTTTTGTTTTCCAAAATGCCTATCCTTATTGACCATGTTATATTCCCTGGGAAACACAGTCGGGTTTTGCTCAATTACTAACCGAAAGGTTGAGAGGTTTGTGGGTAGATGTTCATGAAGATTATAGGCAAGAAAACCCTGTGGGCTGGTTTGACTCTGTGACACACATGGTAGCTGTGAACTGGAATCCATTTGGAGATGGTCTGTCTTATTGGAGAAACCACATATCTTGTTATTATTTGGGGTCCAAATAGTATGATACATCAAAGAGGGCAGAGTTTTGTTTATTTTCCTCATTCGGGGCAAAGAGGAGGGAAGCAAATCATAGACTCATGAAACAGTCCAAAGAATGGGTAACTGAACTTCCCTGTAAACTTTCACCCCAAGTACAATGAAAACAAAACATCAAATCCTGGGAGACAGTTCTGCTCTGTCACAAGAGATTGCTGTGAATTGGAATCAGCTTCATAATACCCACAACAACTGCAAAACAAAGTTGTTGTTGTTGTTGTTGTTAGGTGCCATGATGTCTGTTCTGACGCACAGTGATGCTCTGGAGAGTAGAACAAATCCCTGCGAGGTCCTGCGTCACCGTCACCCTTGGCCTTATGTTTGAGCCTATTGTTGGATCACAGGTATAAAAGTAGTCTAAAGCCTCAATCATAGCTATTGTAAAAAGAACATGAAATAAATAAAATGAAACAAATAAAAAACCTATTAATAAAACCATGACAAAACCATGAAAATAACAAACACAGAAAAACTCCAGGAGAGTTGGAATTGACTCCGTGAGTCTGTGTGTATGTACACACACACACACACACACACACACACACGCCATCCAGTTTATTCTGATTCGGGGCAACACTGGAGGAGAGAGCAGAATTGCCTGTTCAGGTTTGCTCAACTTCAAATCTTTAAATCTTTACAGTAGCACACAGCGTCGCATGTCTCCCACCAGCCTTGTGGTTCACAGCTAATTGCATGGACTACTATACTGCCAGGAGTCCATATGGGTAAAGGTAAGGAAAATAAGATCGATATAGGTAAAGTTAACCATAATGATAATCTTCTTAGTAAGCACAAATATCCAAAGACGAGGCTACTGTACCTTGACACAGGTTTCCATTCTAACCCTTCTCTGATAAATGATGTGCTCTTTCATCTGCACTATGTCAGCGCTGCTATTTTGATGTACTTGAATGATTCTAGTTGTGTGTGTTTGTGTGTGTGTGTTTTAAAAATGTTCTTAGGCATTGAGAATAAAAAGAAATATGAAGACAAAAGAACAGGAGTGTAGGATGGGCAGCAGGGTTTCCCAATGACAGGCTACCATTGGTAGCAAGTGCATTGATTGCTATGATGAGAAAAAAAATTGGATATTTTTGAGTCGCTTTTCTGTTTATTTTTGTTTTTGTTTTCTCTCACCAATGTTGTTTTCAATTTTTAAAAACTTATCCCTAATAATTCCTTATGGTAATCCTGTGTCTTTTGAGAAATCCATCAAGACTTTCCCTTTGGAGTTCCCCAGTCTTCAGATATTTTGGAGCTGATTTCTCTGACTTGAATTGGCTCAGCAGAGTCCCTCAGAAGCCACTGTGTTTTAGAGGAATATATATATATTTAAGGACTCCTATTTTAGGCTGAGTTGTCTAGAGAAATGAAACCAGTGACATTCATAAATGTGTCAGAAAGAATTTTACACCAAGAAATCATTTTATATCAAGAAGGCAGTCCATCTAAAGTCCTTTGCTAGCTGTGAACCCTCTTATGGCTCATGTGTTTACAAGCCAAAGAAGGCGAAAGGTAAAGCAGGAAGCAGGGAGACACAGGCCGGGGGGTGTGGGGGTGCACAGTTGCTTGGATCTATTGTCAGGGGAATATGACCCTGCACTTTTCCAGAGTCTGTGGCCCAAGCCAGCAGAAAGTGAAGCACAGAAAGAGAATTTCAGGAATTAGGAAATCTTAATATAATAATAAACATAATGCTTTCAATTTTCATGAACATTGCTATAGTTAAAAAGTACAAATATCCATCAATTTTACTAATGTTTATGAATGTCAACTTCAAATTAAAATATCTTCAAAATTATCTTTTGATAAATTGAACATAGAGGGTATATAGCAATAACATTTTTACCATACTAAGAATCCAAAAATCTATAAATGACGTGATATTAAATCAAGAAATCAAAGGGAGAACCGATCTTGGAGATCTATGTGTCACCTCCTCTCTGGGAGATGGGCAATGGGGAGGTGGGTGAGGGGAGATGCCGGGGAGTGTAAGATAAGATATAATAATTATTTATAAACTATCAAGGGACCAGGGGGAAGGGGGGAGAAGGGAGGGAGGGGGTGGAGGAAAAAAGGGAAAACTAGCGGATTCCAGGAACCCAAGTGGAAGGTGAATTATGAGAATGATGAGTGCAATGAATGTAGAAGGGTGCTTTGCTCAATTGATGTATGCACAGATTGTGATAAGAGCTGTATGAGCCCCAATAAAAAGATTTATTAATAAAAAATAAAACATCAAATAAAGAAATCATATCACTTTTATTTAAGAATATTTTAATACAAGTGAATCCTGTGATCCTTTAAATATTTGCTTGAGGCATTTAAAGTTATTGTTTTAAAGTAAGTGTAGTGCAATGTTGGGGATTTTTATCAACTGAAAAAACACTTTTGTGAAGGTCGGGGTGGATTTCAACCTTTGAATCAGGACATACCTAAGCCTGTCTCCAGGTGGGAGTGGCTTTTTTATATGTGATGATCAGGGGAATATTCCCTCTCTTGCCCTTCTTCACTTCCTTGTGTGCCTGAATTTGTCTGACTCTGGGGTTGGTGCCCTGTCTAGCCTGCTGACCCTGAGAGCTGCAGTACCCTTCAAAGTTCTGGCCAAACTTGGGTTCAAGCAACTCTATACTCACCATCCTGTGATCTCCCATAGCTTCACCTTTCTACTAAATTGATTGGCAGCTGAGTAAGTATTGATGGGGCTCCACTTAGCATCTGAACCATGGACATAAGGGGCTAGGCATCATTCATGGTATAAATTGCTTTCTTTAATAAAATTTGTATATATCTATTGATCTCTCTCCCTATCAATCTAAAAGATAAATGGAGGATGAAGTATGAGAAAGAAAAAGAAAAAAGAGAGAAAACAGTCCTTAGGCCCTGACAACTTTCCACAAATTGAGTCTCCTGCCTCGTTATCAGACTACATTTCAAATTCAACCATATATTTAGAGATTGAGAGAGAGAGAAAGAGAGAGAGAGAGAGAGAGAGAGAGAGAGAGAGAGAGAGAGAGAGAGAGAGAGGAGTGAGCATGAGTACTTGATTTTGTTTCTCTAGAAAACTCTAATATGCATAAAAAATTATTACCTACCCTTTAATATTCAAAATAATTATATCTTCGAGTTGATAAAATTCAACACATTCCCAATGAATACTGTATTTTCCAGAAGATTTTTATTTTTCCACAATAATTAATGTATTCCCCAAGTAAAACTAATTTCATGCTCTTTATAATTGTAGAACTTGGCAATATTTCACATCTATAAGACAGAGTTATTAATAGCAAAAAAAGTCACAGCAATCTTTGAAAATTTTCCTTCCCTTAAGACAATTTTTCTCTTAAACATTTTGTTAATAATCAAACAGGTTTTTCTTTAAAGTTAAGGGCAGTTAAAAATTAAATCACCCTATTACAGTGACATCATCTTCCAACATTAACTCTAGTCTAAAGGTTCCGAGCATGTGTATATGGCATAACCAGTGCTTTAGCTCTTAATCTGGTTCTGCATATGAAATAAGTGCCTATTCTGTAATCATTCTAGTTCTGTCATTTCTGATTTGTTGTCTACCTTTTCTTTCCATCTTGAAACCATACCGTTCATTTTGCCTAAATCACTATAGTAAGGTCATTGGTACATCAGTTATAACACTTTAGATGTCCATTAGCTAAACTCATTCCAAAAGCATTAACCCTTGGCTTAAGGTGTTTTATTTCAATATGATTTTGAATTAAAAGCACAGCCCCTGCCTTCAGCCATTTGAATAGGAAGGATATAGCAGAAAAGTCCTCAAATATGAAACACAGTGACTCCTCCGCCAACCTGTTCCAATGGGGAAATAGATAAAGGATGCAAAAAACCGTGTCTATTGCTTTATATATGCTGAGGTTTGGGCAATATGCTCAGCTTTTGAGATGTAACCCAGTAGGTAAGAAAAAGGTAATATAGAATCCTAATATGGATAATAAAACCTAACATGACAATTAGGTGGCTTTGTTAGATGCCATTAAATTAGTTCCAACTCATAGCAACCCAGTCTACAGCAGAAACACTGACGAATTTTTACAATGGCTATATCAGAGCCGCTTTTAAAAGCCATTGAGTCTTATTAAGGGTCTTCTTTTTGTTTCCATTCTACTTGAGGTAGTTAGTTTATTGTGCCAACCAGGCCAATAAACACATGGGGGTTAATTGAAGGGTGGAGGCATAAATGGCTCCATGAGCCTCGGCTTTCTAGTTCTTGTGTCTCTTGCTTTCTGATGGTCTGACCAGGGTGCAGCAGCCTTAGTCAGTTCCCTGCTTCAGCTGGCAAGGCTCACTTCCTGCAAGACATCTCTAAGAAGCTACATGGACCTACCCCGATGCAGCCCTGGGTGCTGGAGCAGCCATGTGGAGACCCCTGCCAGCACTGAGATGATTACACATTCACTAACTTGACTTTCCTCTTGCAGTCGGAGTCAATGCATCTGTTGTGAGATGGCGGAGGACTTTGTGGATTGGTATTGGACATATGGGTTAATGTTGGACTTGTAGGCTTGGGCAGAATCGGGGTGGGATGTTTTCTTGATGTGCATTTAACCTTTATAAAAAACTCTCTCTTATACATGAGTTTCTGTAGATTTGTTTCTCTAAAGTACCCGAACTAACACACTAATTTAGCAAGCACTATGTCCTCAAATGGGAACTGGTCTCTCTTGTTAATTTGTCCAAAATGCTTGAGATAAAGCCTCCAATCCTCACTCCTAGAAAGCATTCTGGCTGTATTTCTTCCAACAAGGATTTATTTGTTCTTCTGGCATACAAAGGTACTTTCAATATTCGTCACCAGTGCCATAATCCAGATGCATCCATTCTTTTTCAGTTTTCCTTATTCAAGTCCAACTTTCATGTGCATACAAGGCAATTGAAAATTGTGGTTGAAGATATCACATGGGTCAGGAGCGCCTTAGTCCTCAAAGTAACATCCTTGCTCTTCAACACGTGAAAGAGATATTTTGCTACAGGTTTACCCAATGCAGCGCCTCTTGATTTCTTGACTGTGGCTTCCATGAACATTGATTGGGGGTCCAATAAACATTAAACCTTGACAAATTCAGCTTCTCTACTTATCATTATGTTATCTATTAGTCCAACTGTGAGGAGTTTTGTCTTCTTTACATTGAGTTGTAGTCTATATTGTAATCTGCGATTAAGTAAATACGATTATATCCAACTGGATGTGCAAGTATGAAAGGCAAAGTGTTAGGTTTCTACTACTGTACAGAAGTTAGGAAGATACCAATTGAGTTTGAGAGGAACAGTTTATGGTGCACCACATCTAGGATATGAGTAATCAAAACATAGCAAAAGTATTTTATGCCAGAAAAATAACAGATATGGCTGGGGAAGTTTGGTCCTCACCACCTATACTGAGTGTAGCCAGGAAGGCAAAACACAAAGGGGCCACTCTCCCTACCCCACCCCCTGTCACAAAAAAAATCCCACTCATTACTTTCAATAATTATTTTTAGTTCACATTTCATCAATACTATATATTAAAAATCAATTACTTATGTACATACCACAGTATAAAATGCATTAACCATTTTTCTGAGCTGTTTCATTGTGACATAAGGTATGCAAAACATTATATCATCTAAGGATTTAATGAAATATTATTAAATAATAAGTATGGACTTTCAGTCAATTTCTTAAGAATTTCTGAGTATATTGTGACCAGACCTTCTTTAATATCACTTTAGTTAACTTCTCAGAGTAAGGGGGAAAAAATGAAAATTATTTACAACTGTAATTGTGAAATTATAGAAAATGTGAATTTAGCATTACCTTTCTCATTAATGTTATTAAAGAATCAGTACATGTTAACCGCTCATTCTCCTTTCTAAAACATTGGCATAAACTCTTCAAATAGCTCTCAATAATGGGAATAGTGATACTATGAGTGGGAGGGGGAAGGACTGACAGCTATGACCCATGTATAGCACAAAAACACCCTTTGAGGGAGATGAAGAACAGAAAAGTGGGTTAAGGCATACAACAGATGGTGTAAGAGATGAAACAACAGTAATATATAATTTATCCAGGGTTCATGTATGTGGGAAGGTGGAAAAGGGAGAGAAAAAAGAGGAGCTGATACCAAGGGCTCAAGTAGGAAAATAATGTTAAAAATGACAGTGGCAACATATGTACAATTTTTCTTGATATAACTGATTTATGGATTGTCATAATATCTGTAAGAGGCCCCAGTAAAATGATTTAAATTTAAAAGAAGAGGAAGATGATTGGATTGATGGTTTAAAGCCATCGTGACTCAATTATGAACGTTGTTTAATTGATCCAATCATCATTCTCTTCTTTTAAATTTAAATCATGTTATTGATTTAACAAATCTATAAATCAACTACATCAAGCTAATTTGTAAAGATGCTGTCATTATTTTTGAAACATTTTCTTTCTACTTGAGCCCTTGATGTCAGCTATTATTTATTCCCTACCTCCTCCACCTTCCCACCCTCATTAACACTTAATAAATTATATATAGATTTCATGTCTTACACTGTCCGATGTATCCCTTCACCTTAACCCACAGTTGTTATTCATTCCCCTCAAGGGCGTGTTATACATCCATCATTGTTATCAGATCCCCTGTCCCCAATTCCCCACTCCCTTCCCGTACCCACATGGAATCATTACTGCCATTACTCTTTCTGAGTGGTTTATCTATCCTGGATTCCATATGTTGAAAGCTCTTATCTGTACCAATGTATATATGCAGGTCTAGCAGGACTAGTAAGGTTGAACTGGGGTCATGGTAGTTGGGGGTGCAAGCATTAATGAACTAGAGGAATGCTATATGTTTCTTCTGTGCTACACTGCACCCTGGATGAGTCGTCCCTTCCATGTGTCCCTTTTGTGAGAAAGTTTCCAATTATAAACAGATGGGCTTTGGGTCTCCACTCTGACCCCTCTTCTTCACAATGATACGATTGTTATTGATCTTCTGATACCTGATCCGGTTGACACATCATGATCACACTGGCTTGTATACTTCTTCCCTGTGGACTTTGTTGCTTCCCTGCTAGATGGCCACTTGTTTAAATTCAAGGCTTTAAGACCCGAGATTATATATCTTTTAATAGCAGGGCACTAATAGCCTTCTTCACCACATTTGCTTATGCACCCATTATGTCCTCAGCTATTTTGTTGGGAAGGTGAGTATCACGCAGGGCCATGTTATTAGAACAAAGTGTTTTTTGTTAAGGGAAGACTCAAGTAGAGACCCAAAGCCCATTTACTACTTTAGTACTTTACTGTATATATATATATATATATATATATATATATATATATATATATATATATATCTCAATACCCTTATCTTCATATATTAATATATTTACATATATGCATGTCTATATTTATACCTCTCTATATAGCTGTTATCTCCTAGTTCATCCTTCTATTTCCTTTTACTTTCCTCCTGCCCTCCCATCATGTTCACCCTTCATTCAGCTCTCAGTAATTCCTGCTGGCTACATTACAACTGATCAAATACCACCAGGCATTCTATGTCCTCCAAGCCTGATCATTTTTAGATCCCTTGATATTCCCCATTGTCCCTGAATTTGTTGGCTTACCCCTCCCTCCTCTCCCATTCCTCCCCTGCCCCTGAACCATTGGTCCTATTGTTTTTTCCTCAGGATTATTTATCCTGCCTATTTTGTATACATATGGTAAAGGTTTTTCTGGGTTTTTTAAAGCCTATAGATAGTTCGAGGTCTATCTGCTGATCATTTTGAATGTCCCCCAACCAAATCAGGTGATGTGCCAAGTACTACCCCCCCACCACACCACCCCAGTCAGAAGTCTATTTTGGGGATTCCACAGGGCCTTTGTGACTTTGCGACCAGTGTGGGCAGTCAGACAAGGCACACTTTCTGGAATGTGTCTTTGGTGTTGTCCTCTATAGTACAGTGGGCCAGTGAAGGAACAACATGTCTCAAGCTGGGGCCGGCCCGAGGGTCCTCTCTGTGAATTGGCTGCTCAAATCTGGAGCATTGCAGGGCAGGGCAGTGGGATGGTCAACATAGCGGGATTGGTGCAAGCCCCAAAGTCTTCTCCATTACTGAGCTGCTCTGTGCAGGCTTGCTGCCCACAAGTCATGCCACACTGGAATGAGGTCTGGTCTCTCTTTCCCTCTCCTGTGGAGATATAAACAATACTCTCCCCATTGGTGGATCAGTGTCCCACTCCCCCAATGCCACCATCTCTCTCTCTTTTTGTTTACCCCCCTTTTTATTGATGCCATATGCATCCCTAAGTTTTCTCTGACCCATGCCAGAGTGCGTGGACCTTGACTTGAAAATTATGAATTAAAAAAAAAGAAAATTATGAATTAAGTTCCTTTACCTCTATGCCAGTGGTGCTGTTTGAACTAACCTAAGTGGACTCATATTATACTTGTCCTTTTGTGCTTGGCTAACTTTGCTTAGCATAATTTTCTCCAATTCTTCCCATGAGACAATATGCTTCATTCATTCATTTTTGCTTTTTAGGGATGGGTAATACTGCATAGTGTGTATACACTAGAGTTTGTAGTCCATTCATCAATTGATGGAAATTTAGGTTGTTTCCAATTCTTTGTGATTGAGAACTGCTCCACGATGAGCATTGGTGCACAGATGTCTGTGTGTGGTTTGTTTCTTAATTCCTCTGGGTATACGCCCAGTAAGGGGATTGTTGTTTCATATGGTAGCTCAGTTTCCATTTGTTTTAGATATCGTCAAATCTCTTCCCATAGTGGCTATATATACCTATAAGACAACTAGCAGTGGATGAGAGTTCCTATCTCACCACACTCCCTACAACAATTGTTGCTTTCTGATTTGATGAATTGTGGTTATCTTTGAGGTGTTAGTTGGTATCTCATAGTAGTTTTAATTTACATTTCCTTATGGCCACTGATGCTTTTTGGCCATTTGAGTTTCTACCCTGTGGAACTTCTGTTCAGGTCTTCTGCCTACCTCCTCAATGGGATGTTTGTCTTTTTTTTATTGTAGGCTAGCAGAGTATTGTAGATTTTATTAATAAATTCTTTGTAAGACATGTCATTGCTAAAAACCTTTTCCCACTCTGTGAGTTCTCTTATTACTCTTCTGGTGAAATGTTTTGATGTACTCAGGTATTTTATCTTTGGTATATCCCACTTGTTGAATTTTGCTTCCTTTGTGTGTGAGTCCTTACTTTTTCCAGTGGCCAACGTTATCCCTGCACCAAAGTTCTTACGTTTGCCCCAATTTCATCACTGATGGCCCTAGTACTTTGAGGATTTTCCTTGAGGTCTGTGATCCACCTTGAATTAGTTCTTGTCCATGGAGTGAGGTATGGGTCTTGCTTCATTTTTTTTTTTTTTTTGGAAAAAAGATATCCCATTTCTCCAGCACAACTTCTTAAAGAGCATGTTCACTTCCCCTTTGAAATTTTGGGGTCCCTTATCAAAGATCAGTTGCCTTTACACTGATGATTTTATTTCTGGATTTTCTGTTCCTTTCCATTGGCCCAAGGCTCTGTCATTAGGGCAGTACCATGTTGCTTGGACCACTGTGGCTGTCTAGTATGTGTTGAAGTCAGGTAGAGCAAGCCCTCCCACTCTGTCCTTCTTCTTAAGAAGTTCACTGCTACTTCTGGGATTCTTCCCTTTCCATACGAAGATTCACGCCCCCTTTGTATCGAGATAGCATTAAACTTATTATAGGACCTTGGGTAGGATCATTATCTTTACTATCTTGAGTTTCGCAGTCCACATGCATGGGATGTTCTTCCATTTGTTGAAGGCACTTTAGGTTTCATGTAATAGTGTTCTGTAGTTTTCCTTGTCGAAATCCTTTGTTTGTGTTTTATGTAAGGCATATCCCTAGACATCTCAATTTGTGCTTGAGATTTTATGAAGGGTACTACCTTCTTGATTTCCTCTTCTGTAAACTTGTGCAATATATACAGTAACCCAGTTGACTTCTATTTGTTGATCTTGTATCCTGTCACTCTGCCATATTTATCTACTGCTCCCAGCACCCCTACTGTGGAGCTTTTGGGGTTTTCAATATAGAGAATTATGTAATTTTCAGCATAAAGAGTTGTGGATGGATCTGGAGGTCCAACTGTAGCTCATGGGCATGATCATAAGGTAACAGAGACACTAGATGAGGCAAGGGAAGTCTCACATTAATGGCAGTGATATCGGGATCCAGCTGAGACTGCACACGCCACAGTAGAGTGGCTGGCGGACCTCAGGTGCGGCAGTTGGGTCAATGAATGATAACCTGCAGGTGCTGGCCACAGCGGACCCCACAGCAGCATTTGTGGATATCTCTGGGGCTCTGGAATGAGTACAGATGGTAAGGGGAAGGTCACCACCCAGATCAAGGAAGAGCTCCATCCAGGTTGCTAGTGGGGGTTAATTATTTGACCCAAATCCTCCTCTGGCCTTCTGGTCCCCAAACTCACCAATCGACACAGAGCTCCCAATGCAAACTGCTCACCTGAGTGCCCTATTACTGGAAGTCTTATGAACATTTTTAAAAAGAACTTTTTTGGGGGAGGGGCAGTGATTTGATTTTTAAAATTTATTCATTTACTTTTAAAAAATAATTTTTTTTGGTGCTCATACAACTCTTATCACAATCCAGACATACATCAATTGTGTAAAGCACACTTTACATTGTTCCTCCCCATCATTCTCAAAACTTGCTTTCTGCTTTGGTTCCTGGAATCAGCTCTTCATTTTCCTTTTTCCCCTCCCACTTCCTCTCCACTTCCCCCTCTCTCATGAACCGTTGATAATTTATAAATTATCATTTTATCTTATCTTTCACTGCCTGGCGTCTCCCTTCACCCACTTTTCTGTTGCCCAGCCCCCCAGGGAGGAAGTTATATGTAAATCCTTGTGATCAGTTCCCCCTTTCTACTCCCCTTCCCTCCCCATATCGCCACTCTCACCACTGGTCCTGAGTGGTTCATCTGTCCTGAATTCCCTGTGATTCCAGTTCCCATGTGTACTGCTGTGCATCCTCTGGTCTATCAGGTTTGCAAGGTAGAATTGGATCATGATAGTGGGGGTGAGGAAGCATTTAAGAACTAGAGGAAGGTTGTGAGTTTCATTATTGCTACACTAAACCCTGAATGACTCATCTCCTCCCCACTACTCCTCTGCAAAGGATGTCCAGTTGTCTACAGATGGGCATTGAGTCCCCATCGTGCTTTCCCCTCATTCATGATGGTATGATTTCCCCCCGCACCTACCCCCACCCACCTTTGGTGCTTGAAACCTGGTGCCCTGGACCCTTCATGATCACACACGTTGGTGTGCTGCTTCCATGTGGGCTTTGTTGCTTCTGGGATAGATGGCTGCTAGCTTACTTTTAAGCCTTTAAGTCCCCAGACGCTATATCTCCTGATAACCGGGCACCATCAGTCTTCTTCACCACACTTACTTATGCATACATTAGTCTTTGGCATTTTTATGGGGAAGGTTATCAACCAATGATGGTTTTTATTCCTTGGTGTCTGCTACCTGATCCCTTCAACAACTTTTTTACTACTCAAAAATGCAACTTGAAAAATATTTAAATTATTTTATTTCTCTGGAGTAAAATTACAAAATTAAGAAAAATTGTTTTAACTCTGCAAGCATTTATTTAATTCTTATTATTAACTGGACAAATAATATTTTGGACAAAAAGGACATTTTGCACAGCCCTCAATATTATGATTGAACTATTAAATTGTATATGTTAATCATAGCTAAATTAAACTAATTATATAAAAAGATTAAAACAACAGCAAAAAATGTTTTCAAAGACAGCACAAATTGAAAATCAGATTTCAAAAGTATAAATTCTGGGTGTCTTTATATGTAATTGAAAACAACTATGATAATGTAGTCACTTAAGGCAAAAAAAATATATTGATTCCACATTTGATCATAGATGCACATACAAACTAACAAATGTAAGTTGTTCATGCCTGTCAGGTATAAAATTACTCATTTTCTTTAATTAATATTTGAAACACACATATGCATACTCTTTGAATCTCCGTGAGAACAAGTTCATCTATGAATACAATCCATGAACAAAACTGCTTCATTACCTTAGTCTATGTAGAACTTATTAAGTATAACACATATATGTTTATTTTTATAATCAATGCAGTACAGTAATCATTGTAAGTAATATAAAGCCTTGCTGTTGCAATGGAGAAGCACTTGGCTGCTCACTAAATGGCTGGTAACACGAACCACTCCACAGGAGAAAGGTGTGGCGATCTAGTGTATCAGTCTGTAGCAGCGCCCACTGCCTTTAAAGCTCTTAAATCTCATGCACACGCTGTAGGACAGAGCAGAACAGCTCTATGGAGTGTCTCTTGCTCTAAGGCTCTCTGAGAACAGACAGCCTCACTTTTCACTCTTCATCAATTTGAGCCACTGCCTTTGGTGTGAGCAGTCCAAACTTAACCCACTGCCCCAATGTGGCTCTATCCAGCAGAGATTAATTACAGTTTAGGAAATGCCATAGGGCAATTCTGCTCTGTCATTGAGGGTGGCTATTCATTGGAATTGACCTGAGGGCACACATTATACAAAAGTAATATCTATCATTGTAAGTATATATACTCACACATCTGATACAATCTTTACAAAACTTCCAACTATTTTTTGTGAGTTAAAAAAGAATTCACACAGCACAATGACATAATTACTTAAACTCTTCACAAGACCAAAGCAAATAAATATCCTTATTTTAAAAATTATTATTATTAGATTACATAAAACACTTTCTTCTTCTTAATTTTATTTTTCTGAGACAAATGAAGTTGAATCGCAAGAACACAAGCCCGTGTTCATATGATTACTGTCACTAAACATCAACATAACAATGCCATTAATTATGTTTAGCTATGAACTGGCATTTTGCTCTGGATTATGAGATGTACAGGGTTGTAGAAATGCATCAAGCAGATTTGCTTGCACTTAGAAATAAAATAATTCCTATAGATGTTTTTTTCCTGATACATAATAAGGAAAATATAATCACACTAGAATTTCCATCTGTTAGATATGGAACAACTATTGGTAAAAGAGTGTGTGTGTGTGTGTGTGTGTGAGAGAGAGAGAGAGAGGGGGGGGGGAGAGGAGAGAGCTCATTGGTGCTCCTGTTATGCCCATTTTTAGCGATATGATTATGCACCAGACATGGATGAAGCTTCACGAGGGTTTGCACTGGCTTTATCGTATCAGCCACATGGTAAACGATCTGCAAGCATCTGAACTATTGAGAAAAAACCGCTACTGAAACTCCAGTGTATGTAATCAGGAACTTTGTACTTCTTGGGCATGCGCGCGTGTGTGTACTTGTTTATTTCTAACAGTAAGCATCATCATTCACAAATTTCACAATATACATTTTAGCAAAATGGGCATCAAAATGGTTTGGTATAGGAACAAATGATTCTTAACAGAAAAAAATTAAAAAATAAATGTCTCTGGAAGCAGCAATTCAAAATTCATTGCATATAGAAAAACTGAAAAGCACTAAATACACTCCATTTCAATATTTTCCTTGTGTCATATTGATAAAAATTCATTAGCAGAAATAACTTATAAACTCTGAAACAAAGCAAACTCTCAAAGCTTAATTTTCTTTGAATTTTCTCCTTGTGCTAATGCGAATCAAATTCACACAGCAGAAGGATAATGCACCCCATAAAGTAACATGATGTCCTGAGAATATGGTATTATATTTCTAATGATGTGTTTTCCAAAGCTGTCTTTATTATGCCACAGAGAATCCTGCCCTTAGAGGATGCATCTGTTGGAGTGTATAGGACTTTCTAATAGTCTTAAAATTTTAGATTTTTAGATCCTGGCATTAATCATTTAAGAGGCACCTATTCTATCAAGGTGAAAAACAAGCAAACATTGAAACCAAATTAAACAACCAAGCCTCCCCCTAAAAAATATATTGGATTTAAAATAGAAGTGCTATCCTGCCTTTTCCCCTTGCCACTATTTTAATATGATCCAAAAAGGTCTTTGGGTGTCTGGAAGGGTCTAGCAGATGCAACACAGAGAACTGAGCCTCACATCAGAAGTTCAGAAAACATAGAATGCATCACACCCACGCCCCAGAGGAAATCACAGCATGCCCTGAGACTGTGCCACAGAGTGGACTACACCTGGATACAAGGTAACAAGATGTCGAGATTGTCAGCAAAAGCTTATGCATGCCAAGCAGGGTCTGGTATGTGAGGTTTTACTGGCTTCTTGGGGACTGGGTGTGTTGAATAATTCTATGGTCTCAGGTGGCAGAAGGTTTATCCTTAGTTGTTTGGGCTTTGGGGCAATTACAATGTGCATAGTAGCCAGGAATTTGAGAACTTGATATGGAGATATCTGCTTTAGAAATGGAATAGATCTGTTCCTATCCAGAGCCTCAAAATTAGGTCAAGGCAACATTTGAACAGAACATTACTCTGTTTCTCTCTGTCTGTCTTTCTCTCTCTTTTCCCTATTGCATATATTTCCTTCTAAAAACAAAACAGATAAACACACACAAAAAACATGTTTTTGATATTGTAACAAGATATACTCTTTTAAGACTAAGCTTGTCATATTGCAGCACCTGCTTTTAAAAACAATACAAGGAAACATTTGTGTGAGTTATTGTTATTGCCTCTTACTGGGATAACCATCATTACATACTGTGGTATAATTGGATCTGGGTCGCTTCTGTTTTTCTCTTTTTCGGGCTGCATTACTTCTACATTCAGTCGATGATAATCACTAGAGTGAGAGACTGAAAATATAGGGAATTTGAATGGTTTTGATATTTAATTTTCACTTCACTCTTTAATGCCATTAAAATGGCAGCAGGGCCTTTTAGTTTCCGGGTCATTTCCCGCACACTTGTTGTCACTGTTACCTGTCACCTAGTGATTTTGAGAACACGTCATTGTGCTCATGCACAACCTGTAGATAGAACAAGAAGCAAATAGAATAAGGGACTCCAGCATGACTTGAAGTCAAGAAAAGTGTGCTTTAAGGTTGTATCCTTTCACCATGTATATTTAATCTGTGTGAAGAGCACACAATCAGAGAAATTTGATTTTGTCAAGAATAGGGTGTCAGCATTGGAAGAAGGCTTATTAACACAACATGCGATATGCAGATGACACAGCCTAGCTTGCAGGAAGTGAGGAGGACTTGGAACTTTTGTGGTGAAGATCAGGAATGTCTGCCTTCTTTATGGATTATGATTTCACGTAAAGAAAACTAGGTCCACACAACTGGACCAGTAGGGAACATCATGATAAACAGAGAAAAATTGAAGTTAAGGATTTCATCTTGCTTGGATCCATATCAATGCTCATGGAAGCTGAAGTCAAGAGATACACATATGCATTTCATTTTTTAAATCTGCAGTGCAAGAAATATTTAAAGTTTTGATAACCAAGGATATTACTTTGAGGAGTAAGTGTGCCTGACACAAGCCATGGTGCTTGTAAATCATTTTATATGCATGTGAAATTTGGACATTGAATAAGATAAACAAGAATCAATGCATTTGCATGGTGGAGAAGAGTCTTGTAAATCCCATGGATTACAAAACTAAAAATATAATCTACCCTGGAAGAAGTAAAGCCAGCATGCTCCTGAGTAAAAGGCCAGTGAGAATCCATCTCATGTACTTTGGACAGAGAGCCTCATCCCTAAAGACATCTTGTTTCTTAAAGCAGAGGTTAAGCGAAAAAAGAGGAAACCCCCATAAGGGCAGGGGATTTTTTTTTTACTTTGACTATAAAAAACATGCACTAATTATTTCAGAGTTTTGGACTCCAAAAGTCCAAAGCAGGCATCGGCAGAGCAATGTTTTGCGGTGCATCAAATGAGCCCTCTGAGAAGCAGGAGGTTGGCTCTCGTTACCCGCAAGAGCTAGGAGTGGAGCACACCCTCAGGACTCAAGATCCCTGAGCAGTGGGTCTCTTGGGTCCAGATGACAGCTATACCATCAGAGGAGTAGCCGCAAAACCAGGGGCCAGAGCCTGGAACAGCTGGCTTTCCCAAGTCACAAAGCAAATCATGATGGTTTTGTACAAGAGGCTGGAGAGCAGAGTGGGACACATCTGGGCACCTAATTGGAGAGGTTAGGCTTGCTGACCCACCGAAGTGGATCTGGGCAACTTTGTGCTGAGACTTATTGGAGTGGAGGGTCCCTGGACACTTGCACCGGGGAGCTGGGCTTTTCTGACCTGCAGAGCTGAGCTGAATGCCTTCCCCTTGAGGCTTATAGCAGGGTGGTATGCCCTTTGAGGCATTTATTAGCCGATAGGAAAGAAGCCTGTAAATATCCTAATAAAAGATTCAACCCTGAGCACTGGCATTACAACCTGTTCATTTCTTAATAAATCCTTTAATCGTGAACTTTGTCTGTGAGTTCTGTGTGGCCACTGAAATGTGTCTTAAAACCCAGAGAAGTAAAATTGAGAACACTAATTTTGACAAGACAGACCCTCTACAAGATGCAATGATACAGTGCTGCAATAATGAGCTCAAACATCAATTGGAAGATGGGCGCAGGATAAACCAGTGTTCTGTTGTGCACCGGGTTGCTATGAGTCCGGACAGCCTTTTCTGCTCTTAACAACAACAATGTTGCACACATGGACACACACACAGATGTAGAAATAGGCAAGTCCTGGCAGGACCCAACTACATGAGGCAGGTGTGAAACTGGAGACTTCAGAACGCATAGTTTTACCGGCTAATGAACCCAAGATCAGCAAGAAGGCCACAAACTAGTGATGAATTCAAAGTCCACAGGAAAGGCTTGGAGAAAGTACAAGAAACCCACCTTAGTTGTAGGAAACAGGAGGAATTTTTTTATTCATTTTTAATTAATTAAAAGAAACAGAAACACCTATGTATCAGACTGATAAATGCATGCAACAAAGGAGCTGGAGCAGCCGTGAGGGCCACATAGTCCCTAGACTTAAATTTAATTGGAGAATGGCTCATTTTATGTTCCCATCACTTCATTGAAATGCATCAATTACCACTAGAGGGGGCTAGCTAGGATTGCTGCAGGCATCAGTTTCCGTGCAGGAACAACACAGAATAGACACACCCCAGACAAAGAGCAAACATCACACACGCCATTATTCTGTCTACATTAACAGCCTGTAGTGAAATCAGAAGGTTTTGCCCACCTGAAAGTCTAAACAAATTGATGTAATGTTCCTATCTACTATTCAAATGAACACAAATTGAGGATGTTTCTAGAAAATAACTCACTGTTTGCTTCAAAAATGTCAATGCTGTGAAAATGATGAAAGACTGAGTTGGAGACAGTCAGTGCTCACACAGCGGTGACACAAGGGGCTGCTAACCGCCAAACAGCAGTTTGAACCTCCTAGTTGCTTTGTAGGAGAAAGATGAAGCTTTCTATTCCCATACTTTCTACTCCCTGGGAAGCACACAGGAATGTTTCTACCCTGTTCTATAGGATGGAATGAGGCACAATTAACTGTATGGAAGTGAATACCTATCATTTGGTTGTCAAATCAACCACCCAGTGGCTTCACTATGAAAGACGAGGTGATGTGCTTCTATAAAGATCACAGTCGAGAAAGCTTAAAATGAGTTTCCAATGAGTCTGAAGCCTGAGGTCTGGTATTGTAGTGGATTGGGAGTTGGGTTACTACCTGCCAGGTGAGTGGTTTGAACCCACCAACTACAGGGAAGGAGAAAGATGAGATTTTCCAATCCCTTACAATCCCAAAACTTGGAAACTTGAAAACGGGGCAGTTCTATCTCGTCCTATTGGGTTGCTGTGTATCAGAATGGACTCAATAGCTGTGAGTCATTTTTTGGGGTTTACAATTCAAAATCTAGTTCACCGCACTCAACTTATCCAATAATACCACAGTATAGAACAGTGGCCATCCCAATAGAAGAAAATAACAACACAAATATTTTTCTACATTGTTTTCTAAAGTAGGTGTTGCAATATGCAAGCTTAACCTCAAAATAATAAGTCTTATACATGGCAAGTATAATATGACAAGTTATAAAATACGACAGGTACACTTTCCCTTTTGCTTTTTGGAAGAAAAGTATAAAAGTGGGAAAGGAGCAAGATGACAGGAAGACAGAGAGAACAGTAAGGCTCTGTTCAAATGTGGTCTTGACCATAGTTAGAAACAGGTCTATTCCCTTTCTAAGGCAGATCTCTCCTCATCAAGTTCTCATACTCTTAGACCACCATGTACCATCCTAATGGGGCTGAGCTAGGGACCCAAACTAGGATAATCCTTTCTGCCATCCTAGACAATAGAATTATTCAGCATGTCAGATTTCCCAAGAAGCTAGTAAACCGAGCTTACTTCATTCTGCTTACCCTGCACACATTTCTCCTGACTCTTCTTTATTGGTGGTTATACGATTGTCCATTCTTAATTCTGAAGTGACTCACTCAATATGCAGTTGAATGACAAAGCTGGCCAATCACCTCATACTAGCTCATATTTGCAAGAGTCCACCAAGCCATTTGATGTTAGTTAGAAAGACTGTGGATAGAAGAGCCACATCAAGTAATTTCAATCACTGGTCATGATATTTAGGGGTTAGTTTCCCTAATTCTTGAGTGTGAATGAAATATTGATGTCCTCAAAATAATCACCTATGGATGAGTGGGAATATCTTTCACCCTTATAAATACAAAGTCCCTGTTGCAATCTGGATCCTTGTTCACATGGTATCCTCCCACTCACCCTGTCTTTTTCCATCTCTGGCAGGTGGCTCAGCCAGAACTTCAACTTGGAAACAGATCGCCTTGTGACTAGTGCAATGGGTCTTCAGATGGATGTTTAACTCTTTAATGGAGAACGGAAACAACAATGTCCAAATAAGATGATATTTTGATTGTCCTCTTATATTAATCCAGGTATAAGGGGTTCTATAAGGTTGTTAAGTATCAGGACTGGCTTAAGGACAACAAATTGTATAAGCTGTTAAAGGTTGAATGGCTAAACCATAGTGTAAAGACCAAGACCTTTTAACCTGTTTCTCTTTAACAAGTAGAGAACTGCTCTCATGGCCTGTTACTAGGGAGCTCACCTTACTATATTCCCATTTTATCCAGATGAGTAGGAAAATGATTAATATTTGTTCCCTCAGAAATGAAAACAACATGGTATGCCTTTCTTTTTAATGGATGCATTTACTTGTATTTCTATTTTCGCTCATATTTATATCATTTACTTTTAACAGACAAGAAAAGTTTTTGGTAGAAATTATGTACTCAATTGATAATCACATTGTATCTGAAGTGTGAACTACTAAAAAAATCCTACCATGTAAATTGTTCATAATCTAATAGTGTATTTGATCATATTCCCCTTCCAAAGTATGACTTTGAGTCTGTGAATTAAGGGTTGGGCTGCTCTCACAAAGATCAGCAGTTCAAACCCATCAGCTAATCTGTATTCAAAAGATGATGCTGTGCTTCCCTTGAAGGTTTGCAGGCTCCGAAACAGTGTTTAGGGCATGAGTCAGACTCTCTTCCAAGACAGTGGGTTCCACTTGGTTCTACAATACTACTTTTAATTGACAGGCATTATTTTATTCTATTCAGAAATAGTGAGCCAATTAATTATTTTATTAATTTATCACTAGTACCAACTATAACTATTTTTGTAGAAAAATCTGTGAATATATATGGAATGATTTCCATAAATTAAACTTCCAAAATGCACTGTCATACAGTCATTTCCAACTCATACCAGCCTTATTGGTTAGGGAAGAAATGCCCAAGTGGATTTGGACCTTGGTGTGGGAGTGGAAAGCCTCTCTTTCTCCCTCAGAGTGGCTGATTTTGGAACTGCTGAGTTTGTGGTTAGCAGCCCAACACATGACCATTAGGAGATAAGTCACTGAACAGAAATATATACTGAATTTGTTATGTTTTGATTTTTTAAAGGTAAATATTACTTCCTACTTTCTATCCTCCTTACCAATTATCCAGCAATATTTCAGTGTTCCGGAATCTTTGACAATATTGAAATGTCTTTTATAAATTCAAACCAGATCAGGTATCTTTAATTTCAATAGATATTTTTCACATTGATGGTTTTATATATTTATTGTACTTGTTCTTAATGATCAATTAAGAAGTACTGCACATTTAAGCCACATTGCTAAATAGCAGATACTTAATTTTATTCTAGTTTTTCTAGAAATAGTTCAACACCTAATAGAAATCAATAACTTAAAAATATGCAATCAGAATAAAATGATACCTATTCATGAGAAAGTATTTCATCTTATATTCTATAAACTTAAAGGCTAATACTCCTTAGTGAAATAAAATAAAACTAAAAAAACATCATCTTTTCAGGCAACTGTGGTATAATTAGGAGAGAGAAGCTTGTTTCCTACACATTTTACAGTCACATTTTTTTCTTATTAGAACAATGTTCTGTTATTTGCTGTCAGTTAATTATGACTCATGACAATCTCATGTGTGTCATAGTAAAACCGCATTTTTTCGATATGGTCAAAAATAGGATTCCTATAATAAATGTAGAAGTATTATTTTCAAGCTGAATTTGATACATACTCTAAGTATTGTGTATATTTAAAGCATTATATTTTATTCTTGATAACATTGAAAATGTGAGGATAACCAAAAATATTGCAACAAAATCATTGCTGCAAAATCAAAAAGGCCTAGAACCCTATACTGAATGAAAACATCAACATGTAAAGCTTCCGTTTCTTGATTTAACTTCCATCTAGGTGTGGACATTTCTGAAGGCTGTGTTTCCAACAATCTAACTCATAGATGCCTACAATTATGTCGCCTATTGCCCCCTTCTCGGGAAAAAAATAAAAACAAAGCAATGCTTACCTGGTAATTAAACATTAGGATAATCCAATATAAAGTGCAGTTATGTCATTTGCAAGCTGCTCGGATTGTTCTTTTGGAAGTTGATAACCAGACATTATTCTCCAGGAACTTCTGGGTGGACTGGAACCACCAACATTTTGATTAGCAGCTGAACATGCAGTCCTTTGTCACCCAAAGAGCTTTTCTTTCACCAAGGCCTGTAATTACAGCAAAGGGGAAAAGCAGGACACTAATTCAGTGCCACTGTGTTTTACAATGCTTCCAGACATTGCCCACTCCACACCCTACTTGTAACCTTTGAAGTACAGCCTTGAGATAACAATATAAATACCGTTTCCCAGAGCTGTGAAATTCACTGACCTTAACTCTGGATTATCGCCTAGGTGTCTTAGACAAAGAGAAGGGAAAGATCATGAGATAAACCTAGAAGATGAAATTTAAAAATTCACAGTTCTCCTATTTTCTACCTTTGTTGAGAATGTCGTAGGTTGGTGAATTTCAGTCTATGGATATAATAAACAACTAATAATTTGTAAACATACAGATACAGACATGGTCTAGGACAGCATCTGAGATCTTGCATTTCAAATACATTCTGAGGTGGTGTTAATATTGGCCTATGGGCCAAGTATTGAATATGAAGAGCTATTCTATTACTTTTCAACCATCAATTTAAGCATTAATATAATGGTTATAAATAAATTATTTCCTTAAATATGTTTCAGTGCATCCATAAGTGCTTCTTTATTTTTTATCCAAAGAAAGACATGAAATACACTAAGACAAACCTTTAACTATTGCTAGATCTGAACTATATCTACCTGTTCCTATTCAGAAACAGATTAGACTTAGATTTAGGAAATGAACTTGTTTAGAATCTAATGACTACCTGAATATAATATGATGTTCACACACATCCAAATCATACAATGTCCTATTTCATAGAATATACCAGGGATATTAAGCTATGTATAATATTTCAAAACAGACTGGAAGCCTAAATATACAGAAGAGTTATAGCACCACTAGAACAAAACATAATATAAAATATTAGTGTTATAATATTAAATCAAGACTATTCAGAAAGCACTGAGAAATTAAGAAATGAGATATTAAATTATTAATCATTAAATTATTGCTGAATAATTAAGTTATTAATTATACTAATCAATATAATTAAATTGTTTTCAATTATATTCAACACCAGGTGGATTTGTTTCTGTCGTGGATAGGGTTGATCTGAGTTGCAACCAAGATGAGGGCATGTGCTAGTCTGGGTGCTTTAGAGAAAAAACCCACAGAGACTCATGTAAAAGAGAGTTTTATATAAAGGGTAAGTGCACATCCAGAAAACATCCCAACCCAGTGCTGCCCAAGCCCATAAGTCCAACATTAACCCATATGTCCTACATCAATCCACAAAGTCCTCCTCCATCTCACAAAACACACACAATGATACTGACTGCAGGAGGAAAGCTGAATCAGGGAGCATGTAAGCATTTCAGTGCTGGCAGCAGTCTCCACATGGCTGCTCCAGCACCCAGGGCTGCATTGGGGTAGGTCCAGGTGGCTTTTCCTTGGGGGTGTCTTGCAGGAAATGAGCCTTGCCAGCCAAAGCAGGAAATGTCTAAGGCAACTGCACCCTGGTCCTACCAACACAAAGCAAGAGACCCGAGAACTAGAAAGGTGAGGCTCACTAGGCTATTTAGCCCTCTGCCTTTCAATTAACCCCACGTGCATTTATCGGCCAGGTTGGCAAAATTAACTACCTCAGAGCACCTAAACAACAACATATTAAAATCCATGCGACACCATCACAATTAGTTAATAACCTATCTTAAAGACACCTAAAAGCAAAGAAATTTACCAGACATAGATTGCAAGAAATGATAGAAAAACAGCACATACCTTATTAAGATAATGACAGGTTTCCATGAACTTTCATAAGTCTACTTAAATACTTTCAAATGCGATAATAAGAAAACCAACAACTCACTAAATAAACAGCAAAGAGTCTCAAAAATATTTGCTAATGAATAGATACTGATGACAAGTATGAACATAAAATAGGCTCATTAGAGCCACCGAGAAGCAGACATTTGAGGCAGGGTGGAATTCATACAGAATCCCGTGTTGTTGTGGCTCTGTGCCATTGAGTCATTCACAACCCATAACATCAAAACAGAACAAAACACTGCCCGGTCCTGGACCATCCTCACGATTGTTCCCGAGCTGGAGCCCACAGTGGCAGCCATTATATCAACCAGTGCCCACTTACACGGCTGATAATAAGCACACAGCACAGACATTTTGGGAAACAACCTCGCATTTTCTTTAAAGTTCAACATACAAATAAGTTACAACCAAGTCATCTCCACTCATGGCGATTTTGCTCTCCAGTCTGGAAAACATAAGTCTATACAAAAGTCAGTGTATGCATACTTATAGCAGTCTTATTTCCATAATTACAAAAATGTGAAAACAATACAATGAACAGTAAATACAGACTGAATAAGCAATTTTTAATATTTCCATACAATGGAATAATGGTGAGGAAAAAAAGAAATGTATTTCAGATCCACAGAATGGCCTGGATGAGTCCCCAAAGCATGATGAGAAGTGAAAGGTATGGTAAATTCAAAGACTTTGAGGTAGTTTATTGTGTCAACCTGGCCGATAAGCACATGTGGGGTTAATTGAAGGGCAGAGCGATAAATGGCTCAGTGAACCTCACCTTTCTAGTTCTCCGGTCTCTTGCTTTGTGAAGGTAGGACCAGGGTGCAGCTGCCTTAGCCAGTTCCCTGCTTCAGCTTGCAAGGCTCACTTCCTGAAAACATCCCTGAGAAGAAGCCACATGGACCTACCCCAATGCAGCCCTGGGTGCTGGAGCAGTTGTGTGGAGACCCCTGTCAGTACTGAGATGCTTACACATTCACTGACTTGACTTTCCTCCTGCATTTGGCATTATTGCATGTGTTTTGTGAGAGGAGGGAGGACTTTGAGTATTGTTGTTGGACATATGGGTTAATGTTGGACTTGTGGGCTTGAGAAGCACTTGGTTGGGATGTTTCCTTGATGCGCACTTAACCTTTATATAAAACTCTCTCTTAAGCATGAGTTTCTGTGGATTTATTTTTCTAAAGGTCCCAGACTAACACAGATTTCTATACTCTATGATTGTATTTGCAAGACAAAAAAAATTATTACCCTATGTAATGAGGAACACAGTGTTTTGGAGCTTGAATTTCCTTTCATCTTTTCATGTTTGAGACTGAGTATCTTTTCTTATTGTTATTTTGGTTTTCTGTTGTCTGACAGTATACATCTCTAGCCTCTGCATCAGTTTTGCCAATTTGTAACTTTGCTTATACCAATTAATTCCTAAATTCTGTCTAAAATCTATAGTATGCACAGACCTGTGGCTATTGTTGTTGTATGCAGTGGAGTGTGTTCTCACTCACAGTGACCCGATAGATAGCAAACCAACGTGCTGCTGCTCCAGAGCCACACTCACAATTGTCTGTACGTTTGAACCCATTGTGGCAGCCACGGTGTCCATTCATCTTGTTGAAGTCTCCCTCTTTTTCACCACCCCTGGACTTTACCACGCATGTTAATAATACGAAGTATAATTAAAACATATAATATGTTAATATTACATAGTATAATTTAAAAGATATCATTTAAACATAAGAACTCAAGCTTTTGAAATCTAAGTTTTCTTTAAGTTTTCAATATTTGTGATGATTTGTGGAATGTTGTACATCAGCCAATGCTATTAAATAATGATTTTATGAATAAACAGGGAGAAACAGGTGGATAATCAAATAGAACAAATTAACATATGCTCAGAAATTGTAATCAGGAAATATTTATAAGAAGTATTATGAGAGAGCATTTACAAAGATTGTGAAGTAAACAAAGTTTTCTATCAATAAGTAATAAATAGGATATTTCCCACTCACTATTCTTTGTATCCAAATCATGAAATCTCTAAAGACATTATCAAGAAAATCAAAATTCAAATTTTACAAAAACAAAGCAAAACAATGAGTCAAATGATAAAGAGATTAAGTAAGAATATGTTTGTCCCCTCAGTGGAAACTATTACAGTATTTGTTCCTATAAACTAGACTCAATCAAAGTAGTAGCTAGGTAACTAGTGGATTACTTACAACAAATACGTTGGAAAATCCCATCCTTTGCCAATTGGAATATTTTTACTTCAGTGGTTGAGTCAATGAATTACAATGCAAACTTCATACTGTTTCATCAGTTTCTATGCAAATGGTAAGTTAATTTTCTTGAATCCTAATTATTGAGGGCTGAAACTGCTGATGTGCTGTATTCAACTCACTGCCATTGATTTTATTCCAACTTGCAACAAATCTATAAGACAAAGTAGAACTGCTGCTGTCGATTTCTGAGACTGGAACACTGCAGGAGCAGAAAAACTCAACGTTTACCCTCAAGGTGACCGCTGGTCTCGAACTGATGACTTTGGGGTGCAGCGGTTCAAAACATAACCCACTAGACTTAGCCTTCATAAACTGACCAAAATAAATTGACCAATACTTGCATTCTGATACATTGCAATTTCTTACAGTCAAATATTCAATCTGATAATCCATTGATCATAAACATGCAATCTAAAACAGTAAATCTTGCTCTGTTTAACACTTGTGCTCACAAATGTAGCCTACCTACCACTCTAGTTAGGCAACCTGCAGTTTATTATTAGGCATTTTGTCATTAAAGAACCTTTCAAAGGGGGCACATTAGCTATTTAAGTATAATTGTATCACTTATTGTTTGCTTTTAGTGATAATACTGTACTTATATCAACACAGGTTTATGACTTACATATATATTTTAGTTTTAAGATATCATGAAATAGTTACATTTGCTCTAAATGTATATGTGAATATACAAAATGGTTGTAATAGTCATGCATACTTTGAGCCATATTATTTCTTTCCAGTTAATTTTGATGTCTGGGTTTAATGTTTTAAAGGAATCATATAAACTAAAAGGCAATAAAAAGGTATTTCATATTTTAGCCAAATCATGTTTTTAGCTTCCTTCAAAAAGTGAATATTTTAATGATATCTAAAAACATACATTTTCATTTTTTGTGTTGATATTTTCATGTTATTATGATCTCCATATTCGTATCTTTCTGATATGGTTGGCATTAGACTGACTCAAACTCCACATTCTATTGCTTTCACAGTGCTACAGTGCTATTGACAAGAAAATAAGTGGGTCAACTATTTTCTTACATGTCCAAAGTCTTTTCCTACATTTTCAAAGTGTTTAATTCTTTTGATGCTTGCAATATTAGCTTTACCTCAATATTAATACAATTTGAGGCAAAACCAGCAACATATTATTGAAACAAATAACTCAGAAAAAGGATAATTGTATACCTTTAAAGAGAAATGTTTATTTCTAGTCATTTTATGCATTTTATTTGCCCCTTATGCTTGGGAATGGAGTTGATTGTGGCAATACCTCCTTTATTCATGGATAACCTGGCATCTCGGGAAATCACTGTCTTGATGTCATGTACTGAGTTTTACAGCATAAGTCAGAGATGGAAAAGGGAAAAAAAAAAACAAAAGCTTTTCCTTACCCCAAAATGATAGTTCTTTCTTGTGTGTGCTGGTTTTCAGAGACTCCCCACCCCCAAACCAAACCCACTGCCATAGAGTTGATTCAGATGCATGGCGACCCTGCATGGAGTGTCTGATTCTTTCTGGGAGCAGATAAGCTCATCTTTCGCATGAGGCTGGTCGGTTTGAAAGCCCAGTTAGAAATCTGAGGCTTGCTTAGAGAACACTACTACCAGCACTCCTTATCTGCCATAAAGCCATCTATTTGAGTATACAATGAAAGGTTTTATTATTATTATTATGAATTTGCCTGTGTTTATAGAAAACACAGCAACCAAAAATAACTCAAATATAAATTCATGGTTCATAATATTAGCTTGGAATACACCAATGTAGATATCTTTATGTTAGCTATTTCATGTGTAAAAGTTTTCAATTAATATTTTGATAAAATGCAAATTATGTTTTGATGCCAAATTATTGCTTCAAAATGAATTTCTATAAAACATGGCTATTTTATTACATGGGGACATTCAATTCAGTACCGAAACAACCCAAACCTGTTTGCCATCCAGTTGATTCCTACTAACTGGCTTCTGAGGCTGTAAGCCTTTAAGGTAGAAGGCAGCCCCTTTTTCTCCCAGAGAGCAGCTGCTGGATTTGGTCTTCGGATCATGCAGTGAATGGTGAATCGCTTACCTGTCAGCACCACCAGTGTTCCTATAGAGGCTGAATTCTTATCAGTTAACGCAAAAGTTTATAATTGAAGCAGATCCATTATGATGCAACTAGTGTCTTTAAATGTATTCTAAATCAGACACTATTTCAGTACTTAAAAAAGCAGCCATGAATGTTTAATGCATTTTATAGCATAATTTAAATATTTTAAAAGAAAATTAGAAATAAAACTGATTATACAACGAAAATTCTGTGATAACATTTTCATTTGTACCTTTATGCCAACAAATCAAAGTAATATAAAAGAAAGTGATGCTTTTATTCACTTTTGAAGATACACATTGAAATAAATGAACTCTATAGATGGCATTTTTACTCTTGATTATTCTCAATTTCTCCTTTCTTAAGTGTTTTCTTGCTATACAAACCTGAGCTGGGTCCACAGTTTTACTATTTCCAAGCTAACTGACTGTTGTCATGTACATTTTTTTAATTTTAGGGAAAATATTTTATTGCTCTACAGCATTAAAATTATGTAAAGATGTCAGGACAAAAAATGCTGTAGAACTAACGAAATTCAAGTTGAAGTATTTTCCATTAGGAAAGACTAACTTTATATTTTACAACAATGTTGTTTAGTATTCCTCCCTAATTCATGAAACTGAAGAAGAAAAAATAGGAAACGATCAAGTTTATAGAACAAATTAGTGTGAAAATCAACACTCAAAGCTGAATCCCTTTCCCCTCTAAATCCACTTTTTTTCTCCAGAAGCATTTTATCTCTGGTATAAATTTTATCACAATTCTCGAGTTTCTTTTGTAAAGTACATGCTTCACTAGTTATTTCTTTACTAATTGTAAGGGTTTTGCTTTTGTCTAATGACTTTCCTACAGAAAGGTGATGCCTTATACCCCGTACAGTTGTAACCTCCAAAACCCACAGTGGCAGTGCTACTGTATCCTCCTGAGTCACCCTGAATCAGAACTGACTTGATGGCAATGAGTTTGGTTTCAGTTAATGACTCCTCATCTCCTAACAGCCACATCTCCTAAAAGTATGCATTTGCATATGAACCCTCATTCTCTGATATAATTTTTTAAAACATTTTATTAGGGACTCATACAACTCTTATCACACTCCATACATACATCAATTGTGAAAAGCACATCTGTACATTCTTTACCCTCATCATTGTCAAAGCATTTACTCTCCACTTAAGCCCTTTGCATCAGGTCTTGTTTTTCCCCCTCCTTCCCCGCTGCCCCCTCCCCCCTCCCTCATGAGGCCTTGATAATTTATAAATTATTATTTTGTCATATCTTGCTCTGTCTGGCATCTCCCTTCATCTCCTTTTCTGTTGTCCATCCCCCAGGGAGGAGGTCACATGTAGATCCTTGTAATCCGTTCCCTCTTTCCAACTCACTCACCCTGTACCCTCCCAGTATCACCCCTCAAACCCCTGGTCCTGAAGGTATCATCCAACCTGGATTCCCTGTGCCTCCAGCTCCTATCTGCACCAGTGTACATCCTCTGCTCTATCCAGACTTGTAAGGTAGAATTCGGATCATGGTAGTTGGGGGGAGTGGGGAAGGAACGGGAGGAAAGCTGTATTCTTCATTGGTGCTACATCATACCGAATGAGTCATCTCCTCCCCTAGCCCCCTCTGTTCTGGTATAATTTTTATGCAACTTCATTACTTGAATTTATCTCATTGCTATATTTACTATCCAATAAAATTATTTCCAGTGCCCTGAACACTCTCTTGCCTTTACACCAGACCTAAATGTAGACTGTGCCTTCTCTCCCTAGTTCAGATCACTATATGTCTAAATCCCCATTCAAAAAGCTGGCTAATATAGTCTACATTATGCATCAGTCCAAGATTTTACAATGCTATAGGTTAGCTTTTGGTGATGTTCTGATCACACTCGTGATTCTTTTATGACATTGAACAACACCTTGCATCTGAAGAGCTTTTGTTCTCTTATATCCCTTTGATGTCCAGAACTGATCACAAGCTGTAGATCATAGAGTAATATCCATGATAGAACATAGGCAGAAACTCTGTTTTAATACTCACCAAAATGTGTGTCACTAGAAAAAGTACTGACTGAGTAATTTGAGGAACAAATATAAAATAAAAATATGGGGTACCTAGCTCCAAAATTATTTAAAAATTCAATGTGAAAACAGCAGAGCATTAGCTAAGCATGGAATCCTTCTTCTGGGCCAAGGGCCCTATGAAACCGCAATTGCCCATGAAATGAGTCTTTATTGAAAATATTGTTTGATGAAAAAAATCTATGATCAGCAGCATTATTGGAAATTTAATACACTATCATTTTTAGCATATCTCCATTAATGGTATTAGACAAACATCCCAGGATAATAAAAATACTGCTAAGATTTATTTGTGTATGAAGCATATGTTTTTATACTGCATTATGTTTTCACGAATGAAGTAAAAAGGAGATGAAAAAGGTCAAGCAACAACCATTTGTCCCTCAACTCTACAAAGCAACATTCTTCTGCCTAAAGGACACAACCCTGCAGCACCCCTTTCCTGATTGTATACCATGCACTAGTCCCTCATTCTATTGGAACGACTGCTTCTCTATCCAAGTACAGCTGCTGCAATGTGGAGTCTATTGTGTCCATCCATCTCATAGAAGGTGTTCTTTGTTTTTGCTGACCCTCTACCAACCATTCTAGTTATTGTTCTTCTCTGATGATGTCACCAAGGTAAGTGACTGAAGTCTACTTTCTATTCTCCCTCATAAAGATGATTCTGGTGGTGTTTGGCTCAAGACTTGGTTTTCAAGAAGCTCATAACGTGTTTATTATTCTTTGCCAACATCAAATTTCACATGCATCATTCATCATCTCTCTTCCAATTTCATTGTCTAGCTTTCACACGCAGATGAAGAATTGAAAAGACCATGGCTTGAGTGAAATGCATCTTTGTCATCAAAGTAATGTTTGCCTTTTTACTTTTTCAACCTTAAAAGGTTTTTTTTGCAATAAAGTCATTTGATTTATTGACTACAGTTTCTATAGACATTTAAGATTGATTAATTTTTTAAGTGAACAACTTCAGTTCTATTTTTCATAATTTGATTATCTGGTTTTGAAGATTTTCATTTACTTCAAATTCAAGCATAGTCCATATTAAAGGCTATAGTCTTTGATCTTCATGAATAAATACTTCACGTCATCTTCATTATTAACAAGCAAGGTTGTGTTACCTATATACTTTTTTCCTGAATCCTGATGCTGAAAGCTTTCATATAGCATAACTTCTTATTATACTTGATCTAAGCCAAAAGGCCCCAATACTTCATTGTGCCCATGCAGAAACTTTCACCATACAAATTTAATCTGTATGCTAAGCAAATAATCAAAGAAGCTAGACTATATGAAAAGTTCATCCGCTAGATTGGAAGAAGTCTTATTAAAAACCTACAACATTCAGGTGCTTCAACCTTGCTCGATGAAAAGGAGGAGATCTTGAAGCACTTGCTGATGAAGGTCAAGGATTGCAGCCTTCAATATGGATTGCAACTCGGTGTAAAGAAACAAAACCCCTCAAATCTGGACCAATAGGTAATATCATGATAAAAGGAGTAAAAGTTGAAGTCTTTTAAGGATTTTATCTTGCGTGGATCCACAGTAAATGTCTGTAGAAGTAGCTGCCAAGCAACCAAAAGATGTCTTGCATTAGGTACAGCTGGTACACAAGACCTCTTTAAAACATTGCAGAGCAGGATATACCTTTTAGGACCAAGGTGCACTTAATCCAAGCCATGGTATTTTCAATAGCCTCCTATGTAAGTAAGAATTGAACACCCAATAAGGAAGGTTGGAAAAGAATGGGTGCATCTGCTTTATGGTGCTGGTGAAGAATTTTGAAAGTCCGGTGGACTCGCAAAACAAATAATCATGGCTTTCATGGAAGAAGTGCAGCCAGAATTCTCCTTAGAAGTTAAGATGGCAGACTTTGTCTCATTTACTTTGGACACATTATAAGGAGTGACTGTCCCTGGAAAAGGACATCTTACTTGGCACAGCGAGAGAAGGGAAGTCCCTTGAGGAGATGGATAGACACAGTGACTGCAACAATGGGTCAAACATAACAATGAGGATGGCACAGATCAGGTGGAGTTTTTTTCTTTGAAACCAGATTGAAGCCAACAGCATGACTTCTTGGACTGTTTTTTCAGCATATAAACTGAACAAGTAAAGTGAAAGAATACAACCCTACCACACACATTTTCCAGTTGGGAACCTTATTCTATGACCTTGTACTTTTCAAATGACTGCCTCTTGATTTTTGTATCGCACCCTTATCACTCAGTCTTTGCTTGCATAGCTTCCCTTAAGTATGGCTCAGATCAAAAGAGCACTTCCTCCTTACTTGTTATTTAAACAATCAAAGAATATTGGAAATATTGGAGGGAGGTGGGAGGAATGAGGACAAATCAAGATTATGACATGTCTGGAGCGAGAGTCAATGATCCTTTCTTCTTGATTTTTCTCAAACCTCACTGGAACGCAGCAGACAGTACTCTCAAGATGCGTCACTGATAAAATGGAATACCAGAAATAAGATGAAATGACACAGTTTCAACATTGGGCTCAAAAGGCATCAGTTACAAGATTGACTTAAAATAAAAGTGTTTTGTTCTACTCTCATCGATTGCCAGTTTTACATCCCCCTCCCCCCCACTCCAAATTGCCTCTAGATAGGCTTCTATTTCCAACTTTTTGATTAGCAGCCAAGCAATTTATTTATCTATATCACCAGGTAGCAATGACAACATTTGTAAATATGTTACAGAATTAAAAATGAATACTTGCCCTGAAGTGGATGAAAGCCAGTACTGGAACTTTAGAAGAAAAAAATTAATAAACATGGAGAGATTTAATACAAGAAGAAACAACATTGTATTTCAATTGTAGTTATCTATGAAAACTTATGATTTCTAAATACACATGTGTATGCATACATAAATATATATACATATACACACACTGTATATGTGTATAGGCTCTACTGGTATAGATTTTTGTATTATGAATGTACATACAAGTGTTCATTCTCTAATATTTCTGCTGAAAGACTAGGAAGCAAAGTAACTCCAGGACTAATGGAAATATCTATTGTCCAAATTGCGGTCTCTGCTACCATCCCAAAAGAAACAACCAGAATTCTTTTATGAATAAATAGCCAGTTCCATGGCTTCATAGGACAAGTACAAAATGAATTTAAAATATATTGTTTTCCTAGAATGTATCTACCACCAAGATCAGTTCTTGTGGAATTGCTTCTGACTCCTGGTGGTCTCATGTTTATCAGAGTAGAGCAGTGCTCCACCGATTTTCTACAGTCAATCCATATTTTTTAAATACACGGACAAGTAAAAAGCTAGTTCTATAAAATCATAACAATGTTTATTAAACAAAAATATAAAAATAGTATTTCTTAACATATCCTTCATCTAGATCTATATATGCATATATTTAAGGTCGTGTTTGCATTTCTCCAAATCTGCCCTGAAGAATTCTGTGCCCTTAAAGGTACAGCACTCCTCAACGGTGACTTTGGCAGCCTGAGGCACACACATTGTGGTCTTTTTAAGTATTGTTTGCATTTGGAGAGCAAGAACTAATCCAATTTCTCATAGAACCACACTCACTGTCTTTGAAAAATAAACGAGTACATTGTCATAAGGGGAAAATTATATACTCAAGTATAAGCTGACCTGAATATCAGCTCAAACACCTAATTTTACCCCAAAAACTGTATTAAAATGTGCTGAAAAGCTTGGCTTATACAAGCGTATATACGGCATATTGCACAACTTTCCTTGGGTTTTACTCGCCATTGTTGTTTTCAATTAATAAACAAACAAAAAATGCTTCTAATAAGCTTCCATATTCATTCTGTGCCTTTTGGGAAAATCTATCAAGATTACTCCTGTGGAGTCCCCAAAGATAATTTGCTACAGCTCATAACTGGCTGCCCTGCCTTCTTTGAATTTAACTGGCCCAGCAGCAGCCTGCAACCCCCCCACCCCTTTTCTAGGCAGTCATGGTTTAAATTGCATCCTTTTGGGAAGTCATCCTGACAAAATGGCGATAATTGCATCACTAAGAGTGCTTCATCTGCAGCCATCCACTGATCACAGAGCCATCTTTAACCATGTGTTGTATTCAGTGAACCTGTGAATAGATGAGCAGTAGCCTAATGAATTGGCATTGACTCCTTGCCAGTGAGTTTGAAGAGTTTTTCTCAACCTTAGTAGAAACACGTGCATTCATTCCACTCTGCAGCCTGGCATCTGCAGTCTGACCTGCTGATCTTAGGGTCCTCAGCTCCTGCTGTGGTACTCAATGAGGAGAAACCTTCACCCTGACACCTGACCCACAGACCTAGAACTTGCCTGCTTCTACAGCTCTATGAATCATTTCTGTCATCGAGACCTCTAAGTCTGTATACATATCTTTCATTGATTTTAGTTCTCTAGAGGAGAGAATTTTTTCCACTTGTAAACCCTTTTCACCTGAGAAATTTACCACACAGCCAATCCCTGCAGAAACACCTTGGATTCATTACACGTTTGAATTTGCATTACGGTCATTTTTTTATTCTTGCACCCTCAAAAAACCTTCCACTATTGCTAAATATTTCACAACCTCCATATTCAATTATGTGACCCCCACAAAGTGTCCTGACCCACAGTGTAGTAGGAAGCTCTGATCTACAGAACCTAGTCAAAGACAGCTACTTTGAAAAACAAGTAAAAGGGATATAAAATGAACATGATACAAGAAAAAGGGAGGAAGTAATGATCAGAACATAAATCAATGAAACTGAAAGTAGAAAATTGATAGTGTATAAGAGGAAATAAAATATGATTCTTTGAAAAATTAATAAAATGGATTTACCAGCAATGCAAAGATTAATAAAACTAAAAAGAGAAAATACATCTATTACCCAACTGTGGATGAAATGAAATAGTGGCCATAATTGGAGAGTTTACAGCTATTAAGATAATAATAAAGGCATTACAAACAACCTGATGTGCCTAAATTTGATGACTTAAAAGGATGAATTTGTTAAAAATACAACTACCAAAATAAACCAAGATAAATAATGCAATATGTCTATATCAATGTAAGAAACCTAACTTTTAGTTTAGGTGATAAAGTAGCATAGTGGTTATTTGGTGAGCTGCTAACTGCAGGGTCATTAGTTCAAACCACCAGCCATTCTGTAAGAGAAAGGGCGTCCTATTCCTATAAAGATTTACAGTCTCAAACTCACAGGGGCAGTTCTATTTTCCCTATAGGGTAGCTATAAGCAAACATTGATGCGATATCAAGAAAAAACAAACAAACCATATAGCTTAAATGTATCTCAAATTAAATTTATAGGCTCAGAAGTTTTTCTGAAGAAGTCTACCACACATTTAAAGATCATCGATTTTATTCAATTTCTTCCATAAAATAGAAAAGCACACCCAATCAATGTTCTTTTTATGGGAACAGAGTAAATCTGTTACCAAAATGATACAAAGGAAGTACTGAAAAAAGAATGCAAACTGATCTAAGCTTAGAGGTAACAATTTAACACAAAGTGTTAGCAAACCAAGCTAGCAGCTCTAAAAGGAATCATACTCTATGATGAAGGGTCATTTCTAATAAGATGCAGGGTTGGTTCTATATGGGAACATCGAACAACATTATCAACCATATTAGCAGGTTTCAAAAAGGGGGGTTGGGAATCACATGGTCATACAAGCTTATGAGATAAACAAAACTGAAGCCTATGCATGAAAACTGTGTAGGGAGAAAAAGTGGTGTGTGTGAAAGCCTTCAAGTGGATTTTTTAAAGTCTCTCTGTACATACACACACACACACACACACACACACACTCATATTATTTCCTTCCACATGTGAACAACAGAATATGCAAATGTAAGGGTATGTCATGCATGAGTTTACATCAATAAAAACAATTGACTTTCACCTGGGTCTCTGTTCTGTGATTAGTTGCTCAGAGGGCAGCTAACCACTGGGTCATGAAGAGACCTTTATGGAGAGCAACTATCAATAGTCACACTGTGGGGTTGAAAGTCCATCGTCCACCTCATGGCACATCTTCACTTGATACAGTACCTGAAGCTGAGTGCACACTGCCATCTATGTCATACTGGAGGCAGATTATTTCACATCGATCAAACAAACCTTCAGTTGGTTGTGGCCCTAACCAAAGTTATGAATGAAACTCCTGAGAGAACCAACAAGTTAAGCCTCTCTCATATGATCTCAGAAAATGTATGAGATGACACTTTGCTGTTGTTTTGGGAGCGTCATTCAGTTTGTGTTAGTTGTTACATAGACAAATAAGACACAAGCTGACCTCTCTAGCCTGTTCAGCCTATATATATGACGTCTCATTTTTCTCCTAGTTTTTCCATTGATGTTTAAATAGAGCTGAATATGATACTGCAAATTTCCCTATTATGAACACCTTTCTCTCCAAAATTTACTCATATGATTTTGTGCTATCATAGCCTCTCCATGACATTATGTATTCTGTAGTACACTAACATCCCACCTTTATCATATGTTCCAGTTGTCTTTAGTTTAAAGTTTAACCAAATTTTAAAATAATACCTAATTGGAATTCATGATGTTTGAATTTTAGATGGATCTTTAGCTTATAAAAAGAAAAAGAATCAAATACATTTCCCAGGTGTGAACAATAGAAAGAATTATGTTTTCCATGTCAAAGAGTAAAGCTTTAGGCAAACTTCAGGTAAATAAGTTTTCATGTCAAGGCAGAAATAAAACATGAAAGAAAAGGAAATAACCTAGTGAAAACTAAAAGTGTGTAAATTATTCATAAATAGTTTACCTTAATGTTACCACAACCCAAAATATCTGAGATTACCTTAGAAAATGATAAGAGCTAGTTAAGCATTTAATGCTGAGATAAAATTAGACTTGTTCTGCAAAATTGCTGAGATGTTGATGGAGTTAACAAGCTATAGTTGCTACTTTAATTAGCTTTTTAAATACTCCAATGAGACAGATCTCTTTAGGCAGTTATCACAAAAGCCCAGTATCATGTTTTCTACCATTATGAATTTAAATATTGAATTAAATCCAAATTTAACTCTCCTTATTTTTATCGTTCATTTTCAAATTCTATCATCCAATAGTTTCACTAATAAATTACATTTTATTTTAAATGTCTTTATAAGAAGTTCAGAAATATATAAATTCCTCAAATTGGTTGTTAATGTCTATAAATTTATATAATTTCTGATAGATCCAAAGTTTTTTGTTCAAAACGAGAGGATTAATTTTTCAATGGACAGAACTGTAAAGTGTCTGTTAAGCCAAACGCATTCTTTTAGTTAGAGGCACCATAGAATTCCCACCAGGATAAGTGCTTTTCTTACTTTTCACTTCACATAGTCAAAAACACACTTGGGGTTGTCTTTAATTGAAATCCAAATGACTATATCTACCACAAACAACCGAACACCTGTAGCACAGTTTCAAACTTGAAAATGTCTAGTCTTCTCTCTAAGAAATTGCTGTGGTCTGGATATTGTTCCTTGTCCACTTTCACCATGTATCCTGGCCTTCCTACCTTCCATCTTGCACTTGTATCCATCTGTGCTCTAGGAGCCATTGAACTTCTACTCCCCTCTCTATTGCTTAGCATTGCCTCATCTCGTGCAACCACTTTCTGTGTGCCTTCTCATTGTTTATTTTTAATTTGATGGAGGTAATGCTGTCATTAACCTCAAAGGAATGTTGAGTGTTCTGAAGAGAACAAGTACATTGTAATCACACAATAAATGTCGGATTGTTATTATCATTATCACATATTTTTAAATTACAAATCCAGTCTTTTGATTACTTGATTTAAAATCCTTAAATAGTTCCTCTTGTATAAGTAAAGTCAAGTATATTGAATGTAATACATAAAAGCTTCCTATTTCTGACCGTTGAATATACAAGCTGTTCCAGTGTTATGAACAACACCTACTTGTTTTTCAGTACAGGGCTTTGGATTAGTCCTGTCATCAGCAACAAAAGACAATAGGAACATATCTGGAATTGTGCAATTTAGGAGATTCTTCATAGTAACTGGGATGGGAAAAATCATAGGTGAAAGGCCTGGAATGAAGCTTTCTGAGAGATACATTGAGCCCTGTGAGAAGGCTGATGCATGATAAAAGAACACTGGTGGCATGTGAGCCAAGCTTCCTGCAGAGGATGCTTCTCAAACCCACCCACTGCTGCACCCGAGGGAAGCATATCTGCCTTCTCCTACGAAGGGCGATAGTCTTCATATCTCTGAAAAGCAGTTCTCTGCCTAATAGGGTCGCTATGAGTCAGAATGAGAGCGTGTTCATTGGGTTTAGACTGGATTATTGGACTGATAGTTCAGAGTCACACACATTCAAAGGATACAGTAGGGAAGCCTTTGGGAATGAGCACTCCCATCTTGGAGCTTCCTTGACCATGACTGCACTGGGAAGAATAAAGCATGCTTTGAAGCGATTGAACCAGTTTCTACTTGCAACACATTCTTCATCAAAATTGCCTTTCCCATGTTGTAAATATATATATTTGAAATCATTGGAAAAGCTTACAATAAAAACCTTACAACCAAATACACTACCATCAAATTGATTCCAAATCATGTGACCCATTATAGAGTTTCGGAGCCTATAAATCTCGGTGGAATCAGATAGTGCCACTTTTCTCCAGGGGAGTGAGTAGTGAGTAGGAATTGCTATTCTTGAAGTTAGCAGCTCAGCTTCTAAGCCATACCAGTAATGGGGCTTCTTTACCTGCATTGAAGAAAGGTTAACTAAGACTCAGGTGCATTTATCGCAGATGACCTAAAAATTCTTGAAGACTCAGGATTGTGTCTTGTTCATAACCTAGAGACTGCCTGTATGACAAACCCTTCCTTCAAAACCCTAGTCCTAGTATTAAATCTTTATAATATGTCCGATAATTTTATTTACTTGAATTTCTTCTATACCTGATTGTATGACCTTCCCAAATCTTCTAACATATTATTTTATATGTTTGACCTTTAACTCGGGTATAATCTATTAATTTATTAATTAATCTATTATTTTATTTTAAAAGTCTCACTTCATCTGTTTCAGATCTCTTATTTCATAAGTTTCTATTATAATAGCCTATGCATAAGCCTATTTTTTGGTAATTGTGTAAATCTTTTCACATTGCCCTTCCAAATCTATGTTCCAGCTTTTGTACACAGGGGAAAATGAAGCTTTGTTATCCCACTATGTACTGGTCCAACTATTGAAAGTACTGACAGACTCGAGAACATGATGAGAATCATATTTGGGGATTTATTCTACCCCTCTTTTCCTGTTGAGATAGAATAGACTGGATGAATGTGCACCTGGAGTCCTGTTCACTGTTTCTTCAGGTTATAGGAACTTTTACAATTTAATTCTCAGACCTGGGAATATTAAAGATACCAGATATGTTGAGGCCCAGTCAATGGCATCAATTTCTGGTATTCCTTCAGTACTGATCTCCAACTTCCTTAAAGGATTTTTTAAAATTTCAACTTTGTGAGTATGTGGTGGTAATTATCAACCTCCAATACCTAAGTGGCTAAAAATCCAAATCCAAATCATTTTCTTCTACTGAGCCTTCATTCCAACAGCTGGGGATGGCTCTACGGCTGGTCTTTAAGCCAAGAAACAGAAAGTATGGCAAGTTACACATAAGTTTATGGCATTTCTATTTAGACATAACAAATAGGCTTCTTGCACTGTGAGTCACTCCTGAGCAGTTTATGTCAAGATTGAAATTTAACCTTGCTTTGAGGGAATCAAAAGGGATTATTGCCACGAACACTAAAATATAACATCAAAAGACTGAAGTAATAAACACTACATTGTTTAAAAATGAGTACTATAGAAAGTCAACACAATTATTTTAAAGCACACATTTTAAGCATTATAACATTAAAAAGTAGGCAAATATAACATTCTTGCACCAACGTCTCATACTGAGTTTAATCATAAAACCATGTGGGGATTATCAGATGACATGGGGTATAACACAGGAGTGTAACAATGAACGTGGTGCCACAGTATCACATTTGACATTCTAAGGAAAACACAAGCTTATTAGCAAGTACGCAACATTTGTCATGACTGTTACAGGAAGAGCTTGTTGGCTCGTACAAAGAATGTAAGCTGATGGCATGTGTCTGTCTCCTTACCAAGCATGCATACCCTGAAATCCAGATCAATCATTTCATCAAAACTAGATAGTGCAGAGATAATCATATGTGACACCTTCAGATTTCTTTTATTTATTTTTTCAATATTACTCTCTGTGCTATTTTGAGGATTTCAATGTTTGGGTCTTAACTCTATTCTTGTTCTCATTTATGATTTCCTGCGATAACGTCTCACTTTTCTGTGCCTTCATATGGATAGTAAGCAGAGCTCTACTTCTAACTGTATCCCCATTCATGAGCATACTATATAAAATAATACATTATCTTCTTCTTAGATAGTATACAGCTACTTCAAAAAAAATTCAGAGAGCTGCTTACAGGCGAGGATGGTGAAACTTTGTCTCCCATGCTTTGGACATGCTATCAGAGAGCTCAGACCCTAGAGAAGGACCTTACACTTGGTAAAGTACAGGGGCAGGGACAAATAATAGGGAGGTCTTCAAGGAACGCTTTGATACTGTGGCTGCAACAATCAGCTCAAATTCAGGAACAATTGTGAGGGTGGTGCAAGACTGGAAAATGTATCCTTCTGTGGGCATGGGATTGCTATGGGTTGGAACTGACTCAAAGACACCTAACAACATAATACTTGAGCAAAATATTGATGAATAAAAGAAGTTTCATAAGAAAATAAGAGAAATGCACAGAATCATTGTACCCCAAAGAATATCCTGAATGTCATTTAGTCATTTCAAGAGGTAGCCTGTGAACAAGAATTCACGATACTGAAGGAAGAATTTCAAGCTGTAACGAGGGCATTACCTAAATAGAGACTCCAGCAATTGATGTGATGACAATTTAAATATTTCAATAAGATAATCATGCATAAGGCACATCAAAGAAATCTGGAAGCCAGTACCTGGCCAACTGACTGGAATTGATATGCTTTCCAAAGTTGACGCAGCAAAATGCAGAAATCCAAGCTGAATTGGAAATGGAATGAGGGGTAGCATTGTTGCCTTCAAATGGGCATTGACTGAAAGCAGAGAATGTCAAAAAGATATTTACTTGTGTTTTATTGACTACACAAAAACATTCCGTTATGTGGATAGTTGCAAACTTTAGATAGCATTGAGAAGAATGGAATCTCTAGAGCACTTCATTGTACTTGTGTGAAATTGTGTCTGGGCCAAGTGATAGTTGTTTCAACTGAACAAGAGAATACTGGATCGCAGCTCTCTGCCCATACTTCTGCCAAGGAGATCAGTGTGTCCTTTTAGCAGTTCACAGGACTCTCATTATTCTGTTCCAGCCCCACAATGCAGGCACATCAATTCTGCAGTTCCTTATTCCATGTTCAACTTTCACACGCATATGAAGCATTTGAACATACCATGGCCTGAGTTAGGCATACACTAGTCCTCAAAGTAATATCCTTACTTTTCAATACTCAAAAAGATCTTGTGCAGCAATTTACCTAGTGAAACATCTTTTAATCTTGTGACTGCTGCTTCCATAAGTGTTGATTTTTGATCCAAATAAAACAAATTCTTGACTACAAGAACCGTTTCTCCATTTATCACATCACCTATTGGTCTAGTTGTGAGGACCTTGGTCTTCACTACAATGCATTGCGATCCTTACTGAAGACTGTAATCCCAATTTCACCAGCAAGTACTCCAAGCAATCAAGGTTGTGTCAACTTCTTATCTCAGTTTGGCAATAAGCCTTCACTCACATCTTGTTATGAGTCACACAGTAGAATGCCTGGGCATAATCAATAAAATACAAGTATATATCTTCCTGGTATTCTCCGCTTTGAGTCAAGATCCATCTGACATAAGCAATCCCTTATTTCATGTTCCTTTTTCTGAATCCAGGTTGAACCTCTGGAAGCCACGTTCATGTACTGCTGCAACCACTGATTGATTTTAAGCAAATTTTATTTTCATGTGTTAGCAATGATATCATTCTATCATTTGAGTTTTCTGTTGGGTCACCTTTTTTTGGAATGGGTACAAATATGGATTTCTTCTAATTTATTGTCCAAGTATTTGCCTTCCAAATTTCCTGGTATAACCGAATGAGGACTTCAATATGGCATCAGCTTGTTGAACCACTTCAATTGGTGCTCCATGAGTCCTGGGCTAATACACTCAGAATAGCTTGAACACCTTCCTTAGCATTATTGGTGTTTGCTCCTATGCTATCCCCTGAAATGGTATCCACATAACTGAGTGTCAACTAGTTGTTTGTGTTACAGTGACTTTGTATATTTTTTCTATCTTCTATTAATGCTTCTTTTAATCGGAAAAGGCAGCAATGAACAATATGCTGATACATGCTGAGTGTGTTCTAGCTTTTTGGTAGTGCAAAGCCGAGTCTTTGCACATTTCTTATAATACTATAATTTGTGTCCTTGAGCTGGTTGTTGAGAACTTCTGTTCAGTTATTTTACTTCATCATTTGAACCATTTGCTTTAACTCTAATATGATCAACAACACGTTTCAATGGAAAATACCATGGCTTTGGTAAGGGACACCTTCTACCTCAAAATTGATCTTTTCTTTTTAACATTGCAAAGATGTCTTTTGCAGCCTTTTAGCCCAATAGCATATACTGTGTGATTTCCAGAGAACTGCTTCTATTGGTGTTGATTTTGGATAGTGGAAAATGTGATGAAATATAAATATTGAGAGTGGACCCCTGTAGAAGTGATGGTATAGGATAAACATTGGATTACTTAAGGTCAGTGGCTCAAAATTACTAGTCGCCCTACTGCATAAAGATACAGCTGTCTTCTGTTCCCATAGATATTACAGTCTCAGAAACTTTATATAAATTTGCTATTAGTTGGAATCAACTAGATGGCATTACTTTTGTTATAATTATTGAAATGTAGATGTAACATTTTAATCTTGATTGTTTTGGATAAAATGTTTAGCAGCATTATTGAGCTATAATTCACATAATACAAAATTCACCTATTTTGAAATATGCAGTTCAGAGCTTTTTATTATATTAAATAAAAATCCACTGCCATCCTATTATGATTCAAAAGGGCCCTGTAGAGGTTTTTCAAAACTTTATAAAGACAGCCTTGTGTGTCTGCTGCAGAGTGGCCAGTAAACTTAACAGACAATCTCATGGCAAGTAGTTCAATGCTTAGAAACAATGCAGCCAGAGTTCCTTAATTGATTAATAAAATGATGTAAATATGAAACCAATCAATTTTCTATCATTTTAATAACCCCCAAATGTACATTTTTTGCAGCCATCCCTGTTTATTCCCACACCCCCTTCAGCAGTAATTTGTTTCTATAAATTCAACTCTCCTGACCATGGAGTCAATGCTGACTCACAGCGACCCTAGAAGACAAGGTAGAACAGCCTGCGTCAGTCTCTGGGACTGCAGCTCTAAATGGCTACAGGAGGTCCAGTCCTTCCCCCAGGGTGTGCATTTAGTGGGAGCCCTGCGTGTATGCTGGTTATCCATTGGCCTGCAATTTGCAAGGTCAGCTCCGCAGGTGGAAGATGGGCTTTCTACTTCCGGAAAAACAGGTAGAGTGTCAGAACCCCACAGGAAGTCACTATGAATCAGCATTGACTTGATAGCAGTGAGTTTAAATTTTCGTTTATTTAGGGGTAGGCGAAATTTAGAGGAGCCCTGGTGGCCTAGTGGTTACAATGTGGACTGCTAACTGCAAGGTCTGTCACCAGCCATTCTGCAGGTGAAGACTAAGGTTGTCGTGACTCCCAATTGACAGGATGGCAGTCAGGGAGAGGCTAATTTCATCTTAAGTAACACAGAGGCACGTACTTGAAAGACGTTGAATAGTAAAGAGCTAAAGATTGCAAAAGACAAAAAGAACAAATTTTCTTTTTTTTTTTTTAACAATTTATTGGGGCTGATACAATTCTTTTCACAGTTCATACATATACATACATCAATTGTATAAAGCACATCTGTACCGTCTTTGCCCTAATCATTTTTTTCTCTTTTCTTCTTTTACATTTTATTAGGGACTCAAACAACTCTTACCACAATCCATACATATACATACATCAATTGTATAAAGCACATCCATACATTCCCTGCCCCAATCATTCTCAAGGCATTTGCTCTCCACTTAAGCCCCTTGCATCAGGTCCTCTTTTTTTTTCCCCTCCCTCCCCTTTCTCCCCTCCCTCATATGCCCTTGGTAATTTATACCTCGTTATTTTGTCATATCTTGCCCTATCCGGGGTCTCCCTTCCCCCCTTCTCTGCTGTCCCTCTCCCAGGGAAGAGGTCACATGTGGCTCCTTGTAATCAGTTCCCCCTTTCCAACCCACTCACCATCCACTCTCCCAGCATCATCCCTCACGCCCTTGGTCCTGAAGGTATCATCCACCCTGGATTCCCTGTACCTCCAACCCTCATATGTACCAATGTACAGCCTCTGTCCTATCCAGCCCTGCAAGGTAGTATTCGTATCATGGTAGTTGGGGGGAGGAAGCATCCAGGATCTGGGGGAAAGCTGTGTTCTTCATCGATACTACCTCACACCCTAATTAACCCATCTCCTCTCCTAAGCCCCTCTATGAGGGGATCTCCATTGGCCGACACTTGGGCCTTGGGTCTCCACACTGCACTTCCCCCTTCATTTAATATAATATATATATACACATACATATATACATATACACATATATACACATACATACACACACTTATATCTTTTTTTTTTTGCATGATGCCTTATATCTGGTCCCTTGGGCACCTCGTGATCGCACTGGCTGGTGTGCTTCTTCCATGTGGGCTTATTTGCTTCTGAGCTAGATGGCCGCTTGTTCACCTTCAAGCCTTTAAGACCCCAGACACTATCTCTTTTGATAGCCAGGCACCATCAGCTTTCTTCACCACATTTGCTTGTGCACCCATTTGTCTTCAGCGATCCTATCATGGAGGTGTGCAGTCAATGATATGATTTTTTGTTCTTTGATGCCTGGTAACTGATCATTGAAATAAAGATTTTGTTTATTTGGAAGATTGTACACATTCTCTTAATAAACTACTATGTCATATTCCAAATGCTCAAGCTTTGGATTCTGCTTGTATGTGACTAAACCTGGAGCAGGCTATATCTCTATTACATTGGTGAACTGAACAAGTTTTAGATCTGCTGTACCTTGTAAAATCTTTTAAAAATGTAAATAAGAAACCTAGTCTTCACTGTAGGAAAAGTTAAAGATTTCAATAATGTAGCAGCACTATTGGTAGGATGAGATTGGAAAAACCCATGTGATTCATCTTAAAAATCTTTCAGAGAGACCACTAAATTGCCTGAACACACTAGCCTATGTATTTTTTCATTTCTGGCTGTTTTACAGGTTACACGTGATAAGATAACTTTGTTTAAATTACAGTTTATGCACTAATTTACTAGTTTTTGATAGATCATTTTCTTTCAAAAGAATCAGTGACCTGCAATGTTATAGGTTTAAGTAGTCATTATGTAATTGAAATACTAATTATTACTTTACACTTTAAAGAACTTACAAAATAGTATCTGCACACAAATTTTCACAAATATACACATATACATTCGAACACCAGTGTAAAATTATACACTGAATATTGTTTTATGCAAATAGATTTTGTAAAGATTCATGCATCATTTCTGAAGTTCATTATCAGAATATATATGTCATTTTGTTATTCCAACAACACGAATATCTGTGCTTTTATATAACATCATATTAAATTATAGCAATTCCTTATCATTGTCCTACCACTAAAGAATTGATCAGATGATGTTAGTTGACTCTTGAAAGAGCAAAACCATTACCTGACTGACAACTGCTGGAAGAAAGGATATATCAACTTTGAGTCATACACACAGGAAGCACATGCTCAGAACCTAAAAGAAATGAAATAAAAAATTCAAGCCGACAGTTGTAAGGTGGATTATTGATAATACTTTGGTTAAAAATGTAGCATCATTTGATCTCCCCTTTGAACCATTTTAAATTCGTTCTCATGTTTAATGTTTGCTGCTTTCTTTTCTACTGAGGTTTTTCTCTGTTTTACTTTGTTACTCTGTGTGCTTTTTTGTGTTTGCTTTGTATATTTCTCTGAATATGAAATCCAGGCTAGGCAAATCTATAGAGATAGTAAGTGTTTAAGGGTTCATTGGGTGTGGTCGGGGATGTTGGGAAGAATGGGGAGCTAATTGCAATGAGTGCAAGAAAAAGAAGAAAATGTTCTGAGATCGGTTGTTGGGATGGTTGACCCACTCTTCTTAATATGACTGAACTTTCAAATTGTGGAGTATGTGTGTCATATGCCAATAAAATTGTGTGACAGAAGATTCTATGGGGGAAATACTGAAAGATAAATGTGGCATGAAAAGAAAAATGAAGAAATACACAATCATTGTACTAACAACAATTAGTTGATGCCCAACTACTTCAAGAAGCACCCTACAGTCAAGAACTGGTGGTATTAAAGGAAGAAGTCCATGGAGAACTGAGAATACTGGTGAAAAACAAAGCTCCTTGAATTGATGAACTACCACTTGAACAGTTTCAATAGTTGAGGAAGCCCCGGAAGTACGTGCTAGTCTATGCCAAGAGATCAGGAAAACAGTGTTCAGGTAATTAACTGGAAGAAAATCCGTTTTATGCTCATTCCAAAGAAAGTTACCTAACTACCTTAACAGACTGTAGAAAATACCAAATAATATTTAGTATCAGATTCAAGTAAGATCTTGCCGCAGTTTTAAAAACAGTTGCAGTAGCACATAGATTGGTAACTTCTAGAAATTCTAGCTGGATTCAGGACTGGATATTGCTTTGTTCTGTTGTTCAAAGAGTGGCTATGGATCAGAACTGACTGGACAATACCTATCCACCACATTATGATAATTATTGTGTATTTTTATCCTTGCACTCTTCTCCCCACTACTAGGATAAAAGTAGCCAATACACTATAGAGGTTTCATGAAACTGTAGCATATTTTGTCTTTAATTTTTTTCTATGAGCCCTGGTGGCCCAGTGGTTACCTGTTGGGCTGCAATCTGCAAGACCCACAGTTGACACCACTGCTTCATGAGTATCTATCAATCATCTTCTCAGGGCTTCTCCGTGGATCCTGTCTGCAATTCATTAAGGTGTTGAGATAAGCACATACTATCACTGTTCTGCAAATGAAATTTCAGTTCAAAGGCCTTTCAGTGTTAAATCACGTTCATCCATAAATTTACTTAAAAGAAAAAACAGTTGTCCTCAAGTGTGTTGTTACACCAGACATTGCCATGAATGTGGAATAGCACCGGGGCTCCCTCAGGTTTGCAGTGGCTGATACTTGGTTGTTTGGCAGGTGGTCGTTCCCTTGTCCTCTCCTTGGGAACCAGTAGAAGTAATTCATGGGAAAGAGATCTTCAAAACCCTTTCATTTTTTTTCTCCCATGAGGAGCCTCCAACTTTTGGCTTTTAGCCAAAAACATTTGCAGTACTCCCCAGGGACTCCTATGTAAATGATATAAACTAATCAAGAACAAAGTCTCCAGATGCCTACATTAGTCATTTCTACTGCATGTTCAAGTTGCCTTTGATCATTATTATGAACTATACCTAAGACATGATCATCTTTTGAAATTTACATTGAGAATCCAGCTGAAAGGCCTTCAATGAGCCACTAATGACAATTTTTCAATGACGTCAGTAAGAATCTTTTTGGAAAAGATTACACAGGATGATTGATTGAGTCGAATAAAATCTGTCACAAGTGATGCATTGTTAAAAATTCACTGCTTGAAATGATCTATTTTAATAGCAACCAGATAACTATAACTTTCATGATTTTATGTGACTCAATAACTCTGTAATCATTTTCATTTTTATTGAACAAAGTCTTACTCATTATTGTTCTTTTCCCTTTGGCTTAATTTTATTTTCACTTACCTTAAGGTATTGTCATCTCATTAAATTCAGAAAACATATAAACTCTTCATGGTGTGCTGAAAGAGAATTGGGTTTGGCGTCAGAAGTGTACAATGATGTCCTATCTCTACTACTTACTGACTATGAATCTTTGAAGCTTTAATTCCTCATCATGTAAATGCAGGTTTTAGGTATGTTTACCTCTAAGATCTTGTGAGCTGTATAATTCTGTAACTTTAGGCAAATTTCTAGCCCATTATGAAGATATCAATAGACCATTTTTCACCATTTCTAAATTTTAGCAATTTAAGGAGCTCTTTAGCACAGTAGTTAATGTGCTTTGCTCCTGGAGGAGAGTTCTGAGTAGGAATCAGTGGACAGCAATACATTTGGTTTCATTTTTGAGTAGATATCTGTTATGCGACCGGAACTTTAGGTCCAATTTTCACACCCTGTATTTTCTGAGGAATTATCCACTGAAAACTTTATGAATAATAGCAGACATTATCAGTAGAATGCTGAAAAATGAGTCCCTTATATTGGAAAGCACTCAAAATAGGACTGAGGAAGAGAGACCTTCTTCAAGTCTACCGTAATGACCAGGTTATAGCAACAACAACTCACTGCCGTCAAGTCAGTGCCGACTCATAGTGACCTAACAGGACAGGAGGGAACTGCCTGTGGGAGGGCTCTGTGACTGCCACTTTTTATGGAGTAGAAAGCCCATCTCTCTCCTGAGGAGTGGTTGGTGATTTCAAGCTATTGACCTTCAAGATCTTCATTTGCTGATGGGGCACAACTTAAAATGAGAAGAAACAATTGCAAATATCTAATAATACTTGAAACTTGGGAATATGCTGAGTATGAATTTAGGAAAATTGGAAGTGTCAAAAATGAAATGAAAGACATAATGATTGATTCTCTATGTGTTAATGAGCTGAAATGCACTGATTATTGGCCATTTTGAATTGGACAATCATATGGTTCACTATGCACCAAATAACAAATTAAAAAAGAATGCTGACACATTTATTGTCCAAAATGACATTTCAAAATCTATCTTGAGCTACAACGTTATCTGTGGCAGGATAATATCTGTCTATCTACAAGGAAATCCAATTAATAAACTATTATTCAAATTTACATACCAATCTCTAAAAATAGTGATGAAGAAATTGAAGAAGGCTACCAACTTCTTTGATTTTTGATCATTGTTTGAGATGCAAAATTTAAAAACAAAGAGGAAGGAACAGTTGTTGACAAATAGCTCCATTGTAATACAAAAGTGCTCTGGTGGTGTAGTGGCTACATGGTGGGCTGCAGTCTGCATGGTGGGCAGTACTTAACCACCAGCAGCTCCTCAGGAGAAAAGCTGGGTTTTCTACTCTGATAAACAGTGACAGTATCCAAAACCCACAGGGCTCTCGATGAGTCAGCATTGATTCTAGGGCAGTGAGTTTGTTTTTTGTATCAGTCTTTAGACAGAAAGTTATTTTTCAGTAAAGATTAGATTCTTTATGAAGCTTTCAGAAATACATAGCTCAGATCATGTGTCACTGGTAGCTATGAGTCAGACCATATTCAATGACACCGAACAATAATAGATTTTCATGTGCTTTTTGTTACTTTTGAATATACCTATTTACTTGTTTATTTCCTCAGCTTAAAAAGAGAGGGGGAGGAAATTTAAAGGAATGAAAGATGGTAGAAGAAAAATTTTAAGGAGAACAGATTTATTCGGGCATAAAATATATCTCAATAAACAACCATTATGTTGACAAATCATATTAATTTTAAAAAACACAATGAACTGTTATTGGATGCTCTATTAATTATTTACACAACTTATGTTATTTTGTTATTTTCCCCCTTCCCTTTCTCTTTTTTCATGTAATTAATATTGATATGGGTAAAAAGATCACTATCCCTTTTATTTTTTAACACTTTAACAACAAAATTATATATTTCTAGCCTCTAAAGATTGTTGAAAAACTGTTCCCTGCATTATAAAGTTGAATGGATAATATCTAGCTTGCTTGAATATATATTAAATGTAAATGTATATTTTATCTTCCTTTTATTATTTTGCTACATATCTCTTTTTTTCTCCCTAAAGATCTGCTTAGGACTCTGTGGTTCTGCTACAAAATTTGTCATACCTTGTAAATGGTCCCTTCAGAATACAGTCAAGAAAATCCAATGGATCAATTGTGCTATGTAACTCATGACATTGTCATGAGTAGGAATTGAACATACTCCCTAGCAGCTTGCATATATTGTAGACACACATAAATTAAAGTTTAAGTGTATATTCTTTTTATTCTATATATTTATACTCAGTCTAGTTTTGAGAAAACAATTTTGCAGAATTAATTCAAATATCCATACCCTATTCCTTTTGTGGAAGTTAATACACAATCATTTTCAGTTCATGTTATTTTGAAAGGATTTACAAAATTAACAAACCACCAGCAAACTTAAGAAAGAATGAGAAGATGCAAATACACATAATCAGAAATGAAAAGAGTGACTTCACAGCAGATTCAAATGAAATAAAAAGAATAACAAAGTATGATAACAGATTGCACTCCAACAAACTTGAAAACCTAGAAGACATGGACAAATTTCTCCAAGCACATAAAATACCCAAATTAAGACAGTTTTATGTGGAAAACCATACGAAGCCTTAAAACCAAAGAAATAGAGCATGTAACTAACAAAGCTCCCAACCAAGAAAAGTCTAGGACCAGAAGGACCAGATTGTTTAACAGGGGAATTCTACCAAATATTCAGAGATCTGTCCTAATTCTATACAGACTATTCCAGAAAAGAGAAAAGGACAGCAAGCTCCCAAACTCATTGTATGAAGTGAGCCTAACCCAGATACTAAACACAGGCAAATAGCAGGTAATGAGAGCAGAGAGACAGAATAGAGGAGAGGGGAAATAGAAAAAATAACATAAGGGAAAGTAATAAGGAGAGTTAAATAAAGAACCAGGTAGTGCTAATTTCAAAAATATATATATATATGGGGGGGAGTATTTTTTAAACATTTTATTAGGGGCTCATACAACTCTTAAATCACAATCCACACATATACATACATCAATTGTATAAAGCACATCATACATTCCCTGCCTCAATCATTCTCAAAGCATTTGCTCTCCACTTAAGCCCTTTGCATCAGGTCCTCTTTTTTTTTACCCCCTCCCTCCCCGCTGCCCCTCCCCCATGTGCCCTTTTTAACCTATACACTGTTATTTTGTCATATCTTGCCCTATCCAGAGTCTCCTCTCTCCCCACTCTGTGCCGTCTATCCCCCAGGGAGGAGGTCTTACGTGGATCCCCAGAATCAGTTCCCCCTTTCCAACCCACTCACCCTCCACTCTCCCAGCATCTCCCCTCACAACCCTGGTCCTGAAGGTATCCTCCACCCTGGATTCCTTGTGCCTCCAGCCCCCATATGCACCAGTGTACAGCCTCTGCCCTATCCAGTCCTGCAAGGTAGAATTCGGATCATGGTAGTTGGGGGGAGGAAGCATCCAGGATCTGGGGGAAAGCTGTGTTCTTCATCAGTACTACCTTGCACCCTGACTGACCAATTTCCTCTCCCAAACCCCTCTATGAGGGGATCTCCAGTGGTGGACACTTAGGCCTTTAATCCTTCTTATTTTAAAAGAATGAACGAAAGGATAACATAATTTTAAAAGAATGATAAAAATAGTTCAAGATATTGTTCCAAAGGAAAAGTAAAAAGAGAAAACTGTTACTGTTTGGTTTGGGCTCTAAGCTCTGCCCCGAATCACTGTGGCTAGTGTTGTTGTTGTTGTTAGGTCCCATTGTGATCCATTGTGACCTTATGCACAGAAGAACTAAACACTGCACTCTCCTGCACCGTCTGTCCAGTTGTCCCTGTGCCCGAGCCCCCTGTTGCAGCCGTGGTATCAATTCATACCATTGAGAGCCTTCCACTCATTTACTGTGCCACCACTTTACCAAACATGGTGTCCTTCAGGGACTGATCGCTCCTGACAATTGGTCCAAAGTATGTACAACAAAGTCTTGCCATCCTTGCCTCTAAGGAGATCTCTGGCCTTACTTTTCCAAACCAGATCGCAATTTCTTTTCGCCTTCTATGGTAATTTCATTGGTTTTCTTCATCACCACAAGCACACCTTAGTTCTCAAAGTAACATCCTTGCTGTGTAGCAGATTTACCATGTATCTTTTTTTTAATCTCTTCACTGCTACTTCCATGAGCATTGACTGTGGATCCAAGTAAGACAAGATCATTGACAACTTCAACCTTTTGTCAGTTTATCATGATGTTACCTATTGGTCCTATTGGTGAGGATTGTTTGTTCTTGACATTGAATCATAATCCATACCAAAGGCTGCAATCCTTTATCTTCATCAGCAATTGTTTAATTTCCTCCTCACTTTCAGCAAGCAAGCTTGATTCATTTGCATATGTAAGGTTGTTAATAAGCCTTCCTCCAATCCTGATGCCACATTCATCTTCATATGAGCCAGATTCTCTGATGACTTGCTCAGCATACAGAATGGCCAAATCCAGTGAAGGAGTACAATCCTGACTACCACCTTTCCTGATCTTAAACCATGTACTATTCCCTTGTTCGGTTCACACAACTGCTTCTTGGTCCATGTACAAGTTCTTTAGGAGCACAATAAAGTATTCTGGAATCCTAATTCCTCCCAAGGTTATTTATAGTTTATTATGCTCCACACAGTCGAATGCCTTTGCATAGCCAATAAACACAAGTAAACATCTCTTTGGTATTCTTGCCTTTCAGCCAAGATCCATCTGACGTCAGCAAAAACATCCCTCATTCCAAAGTCCTATCTGACATCAGAAATAACAACCTTTAACCCACAAATCCTTTTCTCAATCCTGTTTGCACTGGCATTTCCTTATCAACATAATATAATGCTATCTTCTTTCATTGATACCATAATACAAATTTTATTTTATTAGTAAAATAAAAATAAAATTTTGGTTTATTAATGATTACCTCTAACGATACATATTTTAAAAACTTATTAATTAAGGTTTTTTTGTGCTCACAATACACTATAAATTAAGAGTTTAGGTCCGATAGGACAATTGAAATGATTAAAGTCCTGATCTCAGTGTCAATGTTGTAATTATTATCACAAACTGAATTTCTCTTGTAGCACAAAGCTGATCTTCCTTCCAGGTTTAAATTCCCCATTATGACATGTACATATTTGTATCACATAATTGAGCAATTACAAAATATCAGAAATTTCATATTATACAAAATTAAATCACATTAGAAACTAATCAGGTTTTGTTATGCGCTTTTAAAAATATAGTTAGGGCAATTAAACTTTTATTAATAAGTAAAATTATTAACTTGATGGGATATTAGAAAATGATGCCTTTCACATACTAAAAGAGGAACACTCAAATGAGTTCATTTTTACACTTTTATTGCTACATCAAAATCCCCAAATAACAAGGTGTGTGCCATCAACACAAATACCTTTCTACGATCAGATGGGCAGAAATCTCTCGTGCAATCAATAGAAAATTACATCTCCTTTCTAATGTTATGGTGTTTTCATTTTTAGATTGTTCATATAAAAGTCAATACATTACATATTTAGAAACATAAAATTTCAGTTTGGCCATTTTATTTTGAAATGTATTGGAAATAAATCATTATCACAATGTAAGGGGCTTAATGAAGATGTGGAGCTGTCTGCTGGTGAAAGTGACAGTATTTTGACATTAGCTGGGAAATAATAATCTAAAAAAGTTAAAGATGTGAAGACATAGTATAGTAATTAAGCCAAATAAATGTTAGAAATCCACTTAGGTTTATATAATGCAGATATATATATAAAACTGCAACAATCCTCTGCAGTATATATCATGGAGTCTTATGGACATGGCAATGGGTTTTCAATTGAAATTATGCTATTATGTGAAGTAGTTACATACCATATATTCTTTCTGAATTAAGCAAATTAATCATATCATGTTAGATTAAAAAACAAGTAAATCCAAAATATGATCTTTTTCACATTGACATTTGGAAAATTAAGAATTATTGATAGTTTTGAAGGTACTACTCTTTACAAATGCATCTATTTGTATTATCAGAGAGAGAGTGAGAGAGAATTGCTAAGTCTTTTGTATATTTTGATTGATAAATATTCATTGTGTTAATAATTTGTCAAGTACATACATATTACAGTCATTGTGTTACTAATTTATCAACTGCATATATATATAAGAACTGAAATTTCTCAAAGAACTCAGAGTCATCAAATTGATTGCAACTCAGCCCAATAGAAATGTAATAGATACAATTTTCTATTGATTGGACTCATGTACAACAGGAAAGAACAGCCCCCTGTGAGTTTTTGAGACTGTAACTCTATTGGCATCGAAATCTCCATTTTTCATCCAAACTGAAATTTGAGCATACTTAAATTAGGCATATCTTAATTTCATAGTCTTTGTTATACCTGCCTATTGCCAAATTTATTATTCTGCTTGGATTTATGATGCGCTCTTTTCACCATCTACTGATACATCAAATGTTACAGCCATATGAAATCATAATTTACATTTCTCTATTCATTTTTCATTAATTCCATAAATTCTTGAGAGCTATAGTGATGGTGTTAAATGATTTAGTTAATTCTCATAAAGCTAAATGAAAAGTTTTCAGATTCTAGCAGTTTAAAGAAATGTTTAAGTTGCCTATTCCACAAAAGGAAAATACATGTATAGGGCTCTGAACAGGTGATGCAAAAACACACTCAAAAAAAACAAAACAAAAAGTATACATCACAAGAACGACTTGCTCTTCAGTCAATTGGTATGTGGGCATCTGAATGTGTCAAATGTGTCAGAGGAGTTTTGTTGGTGTGTGGGTTAAGAATTCAGCTGCTAAGATTGATCACTCAACCCAGAAGCCACCTTGAAGACAATAGCAAAGTGTGGTTTAGAAATGAGATGGTGCCCAGCTATCAGATCAAACAGCACCTGAGGTTTTAAAGGTTTGTTTCCAAACAAGCAGACATCTAAGTGAGATGTTAACTAAGTTCCCATGGAAGAAGCACACTAACATCAATGACTGAAGGATTTTAAACCATATAATTTGAGGCCAAAAGAGGAAATAGTATCAGAGCATAGATTGTGAGAACATGGTTTGTTGTGCATGACAGTGGGAGCCCAAGATACATTTGTGGGCTCTGGATAGTGTGTCAGTTTCAAATGATTTCCCTCTATCCAGAATAGAGGGATGGGAATAAACTGGTTACCAAAGGCTGCATTGGAGAGATAATTATAGAAGATGAAAATGAGAAAACTGTCTTGATGGGTTAAAAACTTGTCAATTGATTCCTCCCTCTGATGTATTAGGCCTGATCTGGTTTTCAACATGTTCTGTATTATGTTGTTTATGTTAGTGTTATGACAGATGTGTGTTTTCATTGAGGGTGCCCCTCTTGAATTTTTAAATATATTTTTCTGCTTTTCAGTATATGAAAGGCAGGATTAATGAACCTATAGAGGACAGCCAGTAGAATAAAGGTTTCTAGGGGGTTACAGTCAGGGTGGGGGTGCAGATACAAGGGAGGCGATATCAAGGAGTACAAGAAGGAAATGAATGTTTTGAAATGATTGTAGGAGCAACTATACAATACTGCTCAATGTGATTCGACTCTGGAAGGGTAAAATATCTGTATTAACATCCATTAAAACGGTTTGAGAAAAGATGTTTTCTCTTACAAAGATTTTCTGGGTCAGAAATCCAAAGAAGCAGTTTTCTGTTGTCTTTTGGGTCACCATGAGTCAGAATGTCCTCTACGATAGTAGGAGCGTCACTTAGGTAATGTTTGTCATTGGAGTAGAACTGTAGGACTTTTGATGGCTGATTTTTCAGAAGTAGATGGATCATCAGGCTATTCTTCTGAATCACTTTGGGTGGAAGCAGCCTCCACCTCTTCAGATAGTTATCAATTGCTCAAGTGTTGCATGATCCATTGGGCCAGAAAGTGAAGGTCCCAATAAAAATTCAGACAAGAAGGAGCTGGTAAGTACGAATCAGAAAAAAAAAGGTAGGTTAAGAGGAATTAGGGCTCTCTGTTCTTTATTATATAAGAAGGGGCATACTTTGCAAAAACAACTGATTTTGCTCAAGTTGTGAATGAAGCAACAAGGATAATAGTGCTCCACTCCTAAAATTCCAGAAGCTTAAACACAAATCAGATTAATTTCTATTTTTTCACTGTTTGTTGAGCTAGGGCAATAGAAACCAGAGAGTGAGACATGATCCTGTGATCATCTGTATGTTCCAAGATGCGAGGGCCAAAACAGCATAAAGAATCATGTGATCAATTTTCAAAGCCGCATGGGTAGTTGGTGCTATTGGTATTATCAGAGAGAGAGAAAATTTCTAAAAACTGATATTTTATTGAATAGACCTCTGTCACGTGACCCACCATAATATCAAAAGACTGGAAATGAAGCTAAGTAGTCCTTCCAGGAAAAATAAAAATTAGAACATAAATATTGACATGTCCTTGCCTTCTCTGGCAGATATGGACCATGCAATTAGACGCTTCACTAGGGCATAGATTTGCATGGTCTGCATAAGTTACCATATATACTCAAGTATAAGCTGATCCCAATATAAGCTGAAGCACATAATTTTACCACAAAACTGGGAAACTTATTGACCCGAGTATATGCCTAGGGTGGGAAATGCAGCAGCTTCTGAAAAATTTCAAAATAAAAATAGATACCAGCGGGACCAGAAAATAATGGTGACCCAATAGGACTCACCTATCTGGAGCTCCTGCAGGCAGACCAGAAAATTGGGAGGTAAGGTGAAGGAAACAGGGAGGTGGAGCCCTGAAATTAGAACTAGGATATTAGGGTCTCTCCTGAATCACTTTTCTGCGTGTGATTTCCACTCACAAGGCAAACCAAGAATGCTTTAAAGCGCTTTAGCTTTGGTGAGCCCGCAGGCACCAGCTGTGCCCTTGCCAAGAGCAGCGATTTCTCCAGGCTGACGTCCTAAAGAGGGACAGAATCCCAGACACGAGGAGAACCCCACACCGGAGTTCTCCACTCGGTTGGCTACCTTGAGCTCACAGCCAGGGGAATGGTGGTGGTGGGTAGCCATAATTTAGAGTAGAAGAAATAGCAGATTTTTTACCTCAGGTAGATTGCAGTGTGGGAGAAAATAGGCAGATGGAGTCCAGGAAGCAAATTTAATTCCAATTGGACAAGAAGGAAACAACCCCCTGATAAGTTGGATCCTCCCCTCTGGGAGTCAGCTGACAGCCCCTGTTGGATTTGGGGAAGGGAATGCGAGTCCACCTTGGGCGCACAGAAGAATTACGACCAGTTGAGATGCAAAAGCGGCAAAAGGAGTTTATTTGCTAGCTTGAGCTAGGGCTTCCCACCCTCCACTACCCAGCGTAGTGGGGACCCAGCATCCAAAAGGGAATTAGTCCAGAGTTCTTTGTTCCCTGGGTTTTTATGGGGCCAGGGACCGGGGGCAGTCCAGTGTTGCTGTTCTTTAAATTTATTGAGAAAACTTCTGGCGCCAGCATTGTCCAGTGGTGGCTGGCAAGCAGTTTTGTGCATGCTTTCTTGACTGGTCAATTGGGGGTGGTGGTCGCTGCACCCTACTGGTCAGTCTGGGATAGGTGATGCCTTCTCTGATAGAATTACCTTAGTGTCCAGGAATCTGAAATTAGAGCTTAAGCCTGCTCCAGGCTTTGGTTTTATACAGCCTGTCATGGTGCTGGGCTAACAGTCATAAACCAGGATCCCACACCCCCACATTGGAGCACATCACTCGCATAATTTTATAAAGGGTGAAATATATATTATTGGTTTAAAACCCAAAGCCCAGTCTCTTTGCTCAGCTCCAAGGAGCACATTGGTGGGGCCCTTAACAGAAATCCGCATAAGAAGAAACCCAGCTAAGGAATGCCAGAACTCAGCTACAGGGGTTGGCAGGTTTTTGAATAACAAAGACCCACTGTAGCAAGTGTCAGCTTCAAATAGCATGAAGCTGCAGCCCAGAGACTGTAGGGGACAATTTAATTTGATTTTATTCTAGCTGGCCAGGGGGATAAAAAAAATTAAAAAATAAAATCGTCTGATCCAGTAGGCACCAGCAGTCGAGATAGGACAATAAGCCCAGCTTCCCTTTCAGTGATTCTACACATAGCTGGGGAGGCCCTGCCTGTCTGGAGCCCTAGACAGGGTTGTGGGGATACTTGAGCCCCCACCCCTGCTGCAGAGCTACATATAGCACAAGTGAACTATGCTATGTGTACACCAGTGAACTCCAGCACTCAACTGATGCCTGGCCACGGGTGCAATCTTGCCTTTGAAGTAATCCCACACAGCATCTGTGTAACCCTACATCAAATGGGTACACCACCCTGCGACCTTAAGGAAGAATTGGAACTCAACTAACCTCACTGACAGGTGATCAAGTCTCAATTATCTCTTTACCTACTACTCTACTTCTTCTCTTTCTATTCACTAATCCTTCTATATTCCCACTGCAGTTAGTCTCAACGAGCTCAGATTTGTGTTGGGGATTGTTTTCTCTCTTTCTTCTTTTACCCTCTTTTTTTTTTCTTTTGCCCTATTTCTCCTCTTCTCTCCCACTCTCCTATTATATGCCACTAGTGGCTTCCAGGTAACTACCCTCCACTTAGGGCAAATCAACCCAAATAGCAGGAAGAACTCCAGTCTGGCCTCCGTGGGAGTGGTGCACACCACACAAGGCAGCTGGGACAAACATCTACACCATGCTGTGCTGCTGAGGAAACCTCTGTCGGACCTCTAAGGTGATGTCCTCAACTAGGGTAATTCTGCCAAGCATCACTGTGTCCTCGCATTAAAAGGGCACACCAACCTGCCATTGTGGGGCAGGGTCTAAACCCCTCTGCCCCACATTCAAGCAATCAGCGATCAACTATTCCTATTTACTTTATTTCCTCCTTTTCTCCCTCCTGCGTCTTACTATCACAGCCAATTTTAGTGAACATGTTTGGGATTTCCCTCCTTCTTTCTCTTTCTTCTCTTTTCATTATTTCCTCTTTCTGTCTTTGTTCTCTTCGATTCTCTCTCTGCTTGTATGATTCTCTCTTCTCCCTCTCATTCCTTTCATACGCCTCTGCTGGTTCACAGGTCCTACACTCTTCCTAGGGCAACCTTGTCCTCCCAATGGGCAGCCTGACCTCTAAGACAGTGCTGCACACAGAACAAGTCAGTACTACACACAGCACAGAACGGGGTCAGCTATTTATCTTTTAAAATTCTCTCTCCTTTTCCTCTTCTTTTTATCCCTTTCTTTCTGTTCTTCTTTCACATTTTCTTCTTTTCTCCTCTTCTTCTAGCTCTTCTCTATTTTCTATCACAGTCTCATTAGATTAGATTCAGTTATCCTTTTTTGCTGTTTTCTTTTTTGAAATGGTTTTCACTTTTGTTTACTCTATGCATTTTAGTTGCATGTGTGTGAGTGGGTGTCGGTTTGCTTGTAATTTTTGCTCTAGTTTGTGTCTTCATTTATCTCTCTTTTTTTCTCTCCTTTCACTCTCTTTCATGTTACAAGCCACTATTGGCCTCCAGGCCACTCCTCTCTGCCTAGGTCAACTCTGAAAGCCCAACTGGGATAGATCCCACCCACATTTATTGGCTTGGCAAGCAGCTGGGGAATTCACATCAGTCCTCTTCCACACACCAAGCAGCAGGGGATTGTCCCCTAAAAGAAGTGGGGCATTTCCAGCCTAAATCCCAAGACCCTATAAATGACTGGGAGAAAGGCCTGGCCACCACTGGTGGGGCTCCATGCTACTGGGGGAACATCCACCCAACCTCCAAAGTGATCCCTCTGTCTATGGTGATCCCCCCGCCATCTACAGATCTCTACACCAAGGAGAGATCTCTATAACCCCACACACACACCAGCACTCCAGTTGCAGAGGAAAACCCACAGGCCAACCAAGGTGCTCCGAGAACCTTGATGCTCACTTGGAGATAGGCCAGGGAAGCAATGCCCTTGTGGACTAACAACAACCCAACCAGTGTCACATGAGAGGAATATCCAACATATATTCCAAGTAATTGAATACTGGATGGCTAGGATGAGAGTGAAACCACAGAAAGATATATTGGTAGCCTGACCCCCCAGTACAGCTAGTGGCAGGTAGTTCATAGAAGTACTCATATGATTCCCCCAAGAGCCTAGTGCTCTCCAACTCAGGAAGATGGCTCAAAGCTCTTCTAAAACAACATGTAAAAGCAACCACTTCTAACAGGTTCAACGAAAAAGGTGGAGAAATAGAAGACAATGTGAGAAGAAGTAATTAACCTAACAATGGCCACAGAAGAAGCAGATATTTACCTGCAACAAAAAGAAATTTTCAAAATGCTGCTAGAAGTTATAAAGGATATGAGGAAAGCAATGCAAAAAAATGAAGAAATGATAGAGGAGATAAAGACAATGCACCAAAGAGAAATATAAGAGTTAAGGGAGAAATAACAAAATCCAGTGACAAATTGACAGACCTTGCCAACAGTCTTCAGGAGGCATAGAGTTGCACCGGTGACCTAGAGGATAACCAAGCAGGACTCAGTAAATGGGTTAAGTAGTCAAATAAGACAATAAAATTAGCTGAAGAAAACTTGAGGGCCATGTCTTATGCTATGAAAAGAAACAAGATCTGAATAATTGGATTACCAGAACAAGACACAACAAAGAAGTCAACAGTGAAAATAGCAAGGGAATTCTTAGAGGAAAACTTACCCAGCTTAATACATGAAAATCAGGCAACCGTTCAAGAGGTTGAAAGAACACCAAGCAGATTGAAACACAAGAAGAAGTCACCAAACCACATAATTTTCAAATTATCCAACTGTGAGGAAAAGGAGAAGACCATAAAAGCAACTAGGAAAAGGCAAACAGTCATGCATTTAGGCACCCAATAAGAGTATGTTCAGACCTATTAGTGGAGATGATGAAGAAGAGGAGGGAATGGAGTAACATATTCCCAAAATTTAAGGAAAACAACACAAACCCAAGAATACTTTACCCAGCCAAATTATCTATTAAGATAGATGAACAAGTAAGCGTCTTCCAAGACAAGGACAACCTTGAAGAATACATGAAAAGAAATCCAGCCCTACAAAAGATCCTTGCCAATTCAGTATGGGCAAAAGATCAACAGTCACCAAGTGTAAATAAGAGACCATCACATAGAACAACTCCACCCATAGGGTGACAAAGAGGAAACAGCCCCCAGGATAGCATCAGCTCAATATTGGAAAGAAGGCAAACATATACCACACACAAAACAAGTGGATAAGATAGGTTGATAGGAAAATATCCAACACAAAAGGTACAAGATGACATCACAGAGTCGACAGATGGATATAATAACACTGAATATCAATCGTCTGAACTAAGGCATTAAAAGGCAGAGGCTAACAGACTGGTTCAGGAAACATAAACCATCGATCTGCTGACTCCGGGATACTCGTCTCATGCTTTCAGACAAAAACAGCTTGAGAATTAAAAGATGGAGAAAAATATAACAAGCAAATGATAATCCAAAAAAAGCAGGGGTAGCGATATTAATATCTAACCAAATTGACCTCAAGTTCCAGGCCATAACAAGAGACAAGGAGGGGCACTATATAGTGATCAAGGGAACAATAGACCAAAAACCAGTGAGCATAATAAGCATATATGCACCTAATGAGAGACCTGCAAAATTTGTAAATCATACACTCCAAAAATTGAAAAAAAGAGATCACAAGCTCAACAATTATAGTTGATGACTTTAATACAGCACTCTCTGAAAAAGATCATTGGGAAAGAAACCCAACAATGATGCTACAGATCTAAATAGCACAATTGGACAGCATGACTTGATAGATATTTTCAGAGCTTTCTATCCACATGCAAAAAAAATTCACATTCTTTTCAAGCCTAAATGACACATATACAAAAATAGACCACATGATGGGACACAAGTCGAACTTGAGTAAGTTCAAGCATAGAGAGGTTATACAGACATCTCTCTCCAGTGACTACGCCATAAAGCTGGAAGTTAACAAGGACCGTAAAGAAAGCAAGGGCAAGCAATTGGAGGATGAACAATTTCCTATTACAAAAGGAGTCGGTATTAACCTAGATCAGAGATAAAATCAGGAAGTTTCTAGAAACCAATAAGAACGAAAATATGAGGTACCAAAACCTGTGGGATACAGCGAAGGCATTTATGAGATGAAGGCTGATCACAATAAATGTACACATTAAAAAAAGAGACTAGTGGATGATATGCTGACACAAAACTTACAGCCACTAGAGCAGAGTCAGCAAACAACCCTACTAATAGCAAGAGGATAGATATAATAAAAATCAGAGCCAAGATACAGGAAAGGGAAACAAGAAAACTATGGAAAAAATTAATGCTGCTAAAAGTTGGTTCTTTGAAAAATTAACAGAATTGATAGACCTCTGGCAAGCCTAACCAAAGAAAGGAAGGAACAAACGACATTTGCAAGGATGAAGGATGAAACAGGGGACATTACAACGGATCCTAATGAAATCAAAAGGATAATTACACAGTACTATGAAGGTCTATACTCTAACAAATTCAACCATTTGGAAGGCATGGACAAATATTTGGAAAAACAATCCGTCCCTAGACTATCCCAGATGTATGTCAAGAACCTCAACTTACCAAATGCAATGGAAGAAATAGACAAGGTAATCCAGGGATTGCCAACAAAAAATCCCCCAGGCCAGATGGCTTCACAGGGGAATTCTACCAAGCATTCAGGGAAGAACTGACACCAATCCTATACAAACTCTTCCAGGGCATAGAAAAAGATGGAATACTCCCAAACTCTTCCTATTAAGCTAGTATAACTCTGATACATAAAGTGGGCAAAGACACCACAAGAATTGAGAACTATAGACCAATATCCCTAATGAACATTGATGCAAAAATCCTTAACAAAATAGTGGCCAATAGAATACAAAAGCATATTAAAAAAATTCACCATGGGCAAGTGGGATTCATACCAGGGATGCAGGGATGGTTCTAAATGCGAAAGACCATCAGCATTATTTGCCACATTGGCAGGAAAAAGGATAAGAACCACATGATAATATCAATAGATGCTGAAAAAGCATTCAACAACATCCAACACACATTCCTGTTTAAGACACCCAAGAAGATAGGAATAGAAGGAATATTCCTCAATTTTATAAAAGAATATATGAAAAACCAATAGCCAATGTGGTAGTTAACGGAGAACTGCCCCTCACCCAGAAGAACTTACTTGAGTGGATGGCACTGAAGCTGCAGCTAGGGTAGTGGGCATGTCTGATCAGAGCAAATGGGAGCAAATGAAGGGGGAGGAAGAGAGAGTGGAGCACATCCCGACCCACCAGGCCTGGAGGACGACATCCCCACTCTAAACAGCCAATGCACAGAGGGGACAATATGGCTGATCCCACTATGAGACACGCCATTCCTTGATGGCCAAAGGCCCTAAGGGGGACAACAATGGAGACCCAGTGTCAGGACTGGCCCAGACTGACTCTGTGACATTGAGGCAACACACTAAAACCATGTGGCAGAGCAACCGTGGGAGCAGAGCATGGAGCCCCTGAGGGAGTACAAAGGACAGACTCGGGCCAGAGCATGGTACCCCATCGGACCCGACTGAAGGGCACACCTAGAGATCAAAAATCAGACCTTGATATTTACATTGTTCTTTCTTTTAATTTTTTTTCCTTTTAATTAATTTATTCTTCTATGGGTAATTGGTTTTCTTTTTTGTTGTCATCGCTGTGTTCTCACTCATCTCCTATCTTGCTATGGCTTGATTTTTGGTGCACATTATTATATCTACATATCTATCTAGATAAGATAGACTGGATGAATTGTCTGGGACCAATGGTTCCAGGGGGTGGGGCGGCATATGAGAGGAGGAGGCAGGGGTAAAGATGTGGTGCTGACCAACACAGGGACAGGGGAGCAACAAGTGATCCAAAATCAATGGCAAGGAGAGTGTGAGAGGTCTGGTAGGGATTCAGCAAGGGCAATGTAACAGAGAGAAAATACTGAAATCCAAATGAAGGCTGAGCATTATAGTGGGACAAGAGGAAAATAAAAGGAATTAGAGGGAAAAACTTGGTGACAAAGGATATTTATAGAGGTCTAAAGAATGGAATGTACACATGCAAATATATTTATGTAAGAGTGTGGGGAAACAAATCTATGTGCATATATTTATAGGTTTAGTATTAAAGCAGCAGATGGACATTGGGCCTCCACTCAAGCACTTACTCAATGCAAGAACACATCTTTCTATTAAATTGGCATTCCAGGAAGCATACCTTACAGACACGATTGCTGAGGAAAAATGTGTGCATAGGTAATTGTGGTGAAGAAAGCTGATGGTGCCCGGCTAGCAAAAGATATAGCATCTGGGGTATTAAAGCCTTGAAGATAAACAAGCAGCCATCTAACTGAGAAGCATCAAAGCTCAAAGAACTAAAAATCATATCAGTGGGTGCCCACCTTCCTGATATGACCACTGAAGACAAACATGTGCATAAGCAAATGTGGTGAAGAAAGCTAAAGGGGCCCGAATACCAAAAGATATAGCGTCTGGAGTCTTAAAGGCTTGAAGATAAACAAGTGGCCATCTAGTCCAGAAGCAACAAAGCCTACGTGGAAGAAGCACACCAGCCTGGGTGGCCATAAGCTGTCAAAGGGATCAGGTATCAAGCATCAAAGAACAAAAAAACCCAAAACATATCATTTTAAATATGGGTGAGTGCAGAGTGGAGACTCAAAGCCCATTGGTAGGCAACTGGACACTCCCTTACTAAAGGATTGTGGGGGTGGGGGGTGGGAGATGAACCAGTCAGGGTGCAGGGTAGCAATGAGGAAACATATAACTTCCCTCTAGTTCTTAAATGCTTCCCCCCACCCCACGCAATGATCCCAATTCTACCTTACAAAGCTGGCTAGACCAGAGGATGTACATTGGTACAGATAGCAATGGGAAACACAGGGAATGCAGGACAGATGACTCCTTCAGGACCAGTAGTGAGAGTGCCAATGCCTGGAGGGTGGAGGAAATGTGGGGTGGAAAGGGGGAACCGATTACAAGAATCTACCTATAGCCTCCTCCCTGGGTGATGGATAACAGAGAAAGGGGCAGGGGGAGACATCAAACAGGGTAACATATGACAAAATAATAATAATTTATGAATTATGAAGCTTTCAGAAGGAAGGAAGGATGGGGGAGGGAGGGGTAAATAAACAGCTGATATCAAGGGCTCAAGTAGAAGGCAAATGTTTTGAGAATGATGATGGCAACAAATATACATATGTGCTTGACACAATGGATGTATGTATGGATTGTGATCAGAATTGTATGAGCCCCAAACAAAATGATAAAAAAATAGATACCAATAAAATTATATTAATTGAGGAGTTAGTAGGTTAATTGTTTTTGAATACTTAGTTAAAAGAAAAAGAGTAGACTAGCTTTGTAAGTGGAAATGAGGGCCAACAAAAGCAATATGGTGTCAACAATTACTTTCAAAATACAAAAATCTTAGCTCAATCAGCAACCAAGCTAAAAGACAAGGCTTCAAATCCTTCAAAACTGGATTCCTCCTCCTCCTTGGTGTGTCCAAACAGCTTCAGCTTGAGCTGGTGTGAGGTTATTGGCACGGACATTGTCATCCTCACTGAGTTCACAGTCGTCACCATCACTGCTGTCATTCTCATACAAAGCGCTGTCTTCACCACCATCCATAGCATTACTATTGTCACATTTCTTGAAAGCATGTTGTACCATGCCTTCTGGAATCTCTTCCCACACATCATGAACCCAATTTGCTATCAATTCTTTGCCTGGCTTCATCAGATTTCTATCTTTTGTCAGTCGGACGTGACCAGATGACATCCGTTCATGCCACTTCTTTCACCACGGAAAACAGATACTCTCCAAAAGAATCACATTAAAAAAAGATACCATGGGACCCAGAATATGCTGGATCACTAAAGGAGCTGAGAGTAATTTGGGGTTTGGAGAGCTTGGTATGATCATATTCCAGGCAGTGATTACATGACTATGTTTGCACAGAGCAGCCTGTGTTAGGGCTCATATTATATACTGTATTACGATATGTGCTGCATTACTGCATATGCTGGGTTACCGTATGTACACAATGCAGCTTGTATAGTTTGAGGCCTGATGCAGGCAGATGATGTTCCAGAATGAGATGACATGACTGCATAGAGCAGCCCGCATTAGGGCTCATAATATACATGCTGCTTTGTAAACATGGTAGTACCACATGTGCTGCATTACTGCATATGCAGCATTACCACATATGTATGGGAAGAGCTAAGGTAACACATGCAGTAACACAGTGTACATACGCAACACAGCATGTATATTATGAGCTCTAACACAGGCTGCTCTGTGCAAGCACTGTTAACACTGGGCCCAGGTAGGGGTTAATAAGAAAATAAAACATAAAATATAGCAGACTAAGTACTGTAAATAAATGTACTATATATCTGTGTTAGACAGAGTTCTCTACAAAAACAAAAGCAGAATGCTAATAATTTTTATATATTTATAGATAGATGTATAACATAAGAAAAACAGTTAATTAAATCACAAAACAGTACAAATGGCTCAGTGAAAATCACTCCCGTGAGATAGTTGTGAGACACTGGCAGTCCTTCAAGCCTTGAGGGCCACCGGGTAGTCCTCTGTAGAGCAATTCCAGCTATCCAGGCACAGGTCGCAAATAGCAAGGGAGGTCCCCAACAGTCGGCCAGATGACAGTATCCGATAGTCCCCAGCTCAAGAGATGTAAATTCCAATGTTGTGGTGAAGCAGGTCTTGAAGGAACCTGAAATTAAAGCGACTCAGTTCACTGGTTAGGTGTCCCACAGGTAGTGTAGCTTGCAAATGGAGGCACAGAACAAGCAAGGCAACTGCACACTGGTCCGATGATCAAAGAGCAAGGGATACAAAAGGCAAGGCTCGCCAAGCCATTTATCTTTCTGATCTTCAATTAATCCCACATGATTTATTGGCCAGGCTGGCACAATAAACTAACTACCTCAATATCCAAGACTAGAGATATATTGGTACTTGTATACAGCAATGCATGGGTGGAGCAAGGGGCGTGACCAAGCATGGATAAGATTGTAAAGGCTATGTCATCGGTCACAGACCAAGAAGAAGAGGGGTGGCATTTGACATTCATCTGACAAGGATTTGGTACACCCCTGGTACCAGAAGCAGGCAGGATCTTGCCCAGTACAGCAAGGACAACACAGAGGATGCCGGTGGGCAGGAGAAAAGACAAGCGGTGGTATCCTCAATCAGACCACCCACAGAAGCTGCAGGCGCCTGCAAATGAACGGGAGAGACTGGTAAACACCCGCACTGCACAGGAGAACAGGTAAGTGGGACTCTCACTCGAGTATAAGCCAAGGGGTCTTTTTTTTCAGTATAAAAATTTTGCTGAAAAACTTGGCTTATATACTAGTATATATGGTATTTTTTCCTTTGGATTAAAGAAACGGTCATATTTAAAATACTATTTTATTCCAACGTTTTTGCCAAAAAGTAAGTTAAAATATGACGTACTGATAGTGATAAAAAAGCTAAATGAATTAAAGCTCAAGGAAAACAACACCAACTGAAAAATAACACAAGGGTAAGCAGAAACAAAGATGGCAGATGCCAAGGATTTCATTTTATGTGGCTCCACAATTGAAGCGCCAATCAAGAACTCCAATGACCTATTACATTGGGGGACACTGCTACAAAAGAACTTTGGGGACGCAGGTATGCCTTACGCAAGCCATGGTGATTTCAATTGTCTCATATACATGCAAAAGTTGAACAGGAATAAAATAGACTGGAGGAGTGGTGCAGTTGAATTATGAGACTGGTGGAGACTATTGAATATATCATGAACTGCCAGAACAAATAATCTATGTTAGAAGAAGTCCAGCCAGAATGTACCTTTGAAACCATGATGACGGTTAGACTTCATCTCATATACTTTAGAGGGACTTATCGCCAAAGAAGTAGAGATACTTGATAATGTAGAGTCAGTGAAAACAGAGAGGTAACCCCCTCAGGAGTAATAATGGGAGTAGCAATACCATGAGCATAGGTAACAGGTAGGAGGAGAGATGAGGAGCTGATCAATGTGATTGATGCATAACTCCTCCCCCACTCCCCAACTCAGGGTGACAAACAACAGAAACATAGGTGAAGGGAGACAGTGGATGGTAAAAGATGGAAAATTATAATTTATCAAGTATTCATGAGCATGGGGGTGGGTAGGGAAGGAAGGAAAAAATGAGGAACTGATACCAAGGGCTCAAGTAGAAAGAAAATGTGTGAAATGGATGATGGCAACATCTGTACACATGTGCTTGACACAATGGATGGATGGAGTGTTATATGAACTGTAAGAGCCCCCAATAAAATTATTAAAAAAGAGAAAGAGACAGTTAATGAGATAGACTGACTTAGTTGCTGAAACAAGGTACCCAACAGACTGACACTTGTGAGGATGGTACGGGACAAAGCAGTGATTAGTTCTACTGAATATATGGCTGTTGTGAGATTGAGCAGACTCAACAGAAACTAACAGAAACAAAATGTCTATCAGTCTTTTATTCGGCTGCCTTGTGTTCTATGCCTTATATTTCACGTTACTAAAATATTAACTTTCATCAGGGGAAATCTCTATCTTTAGGGAAAAGAACAATTCAATGGCTGTTGTTTGAAAAATAGTTCCTAATAATATGTGCAGTATTAGCAATTCAGAGGGGGTATTAAGTTAAGAGGGAAAAAAGGAAGAAAAAGAAGAGCAAGTGCATTAAAAGAACTGACCTGAAGGAAAGGAGATAGGGTGTGCAATAATTGTACCTGGGAGAGAAAAGCTGCCAAGCTACAATGACAAAGAATCATAATTAAAGCAAAGTACGCATCAGCAGTGTTTCAGTGTCTCGGCTGTACTTTGGGAAGGTGGCTGCAAGGGACAGACTTCTTTGCATGTAAATAGATAACCTACTGGATCACAATACCAGGATTATTTATCATTCTGTTCTTTGGGAAAGGGATAGTAGGTAGTTTCAAATTCCTATCTTTTTGGAAGCAGTATTTAAGTTTGTGCATTTCACAGTGAATCTCTTAGCCCCTGGGAGATTAAATATTACATGTTTTCCTCTAGTACCTGTGCTATGTCTCTGTTATTCAAGCCAAAGATAAGGCTTGTTCTTCTTAAGACCAAAACAAACAAACAAATAAATAAAATGTGTTACTTAACTGATGATTGGGTGTCAAGATTAAAATTATGGTCTGGAATCATAAAGCCAAATTAATTTTAATGTTATTTCAGAATATCCAGAAATATAGGGAAACTGTACAATAAATGAATATTTTGTGGCATGCACTAGATATAGGGAATACATCGACCAAAAAGGCTAAAGTTTAAGAAAAACATATAATGGGTAATTGGATCTTCTGAATACAAGCATAAATTGCCTCTGAATACATTAGTAAACAAACACATTATAATAATTATTAATTAAATGAATTATTCTATGCATAGCATGATGCTTTGTTTAAATGTGTCTGCTTAATTCTCCCAGAATAAGGCCAGTCCATTTTTAAGGTTTTTTTGTTCTTACGACTCACAGCTGCCTAAGAATAGGCACATCCATTTTCCCAACAGTGTAAAACAGGCCTCCTGACCTCTACTTCCTCCTTCCCTTCTAAGATGCCATTAACAGGTTCTGTGCAACAGCCAAAGGCCCATTAAAAAGCAGAAATGTGATTTTGATCTTTTTAGTTTCTCACTAAATTGCAGAATCAGTTCTCTGGTTGGCAGCTACTGACAATTTTATAACAGTTTATTTTTCAGTACCTCTCTGAAAAGCACCAATTTATGGTTTAAGGTGCTCCTTTATATCAAGACAGAATACACAGTGGTTACAAGGGTCATGCTTGCAGAAATTTGGCTTGCATGTGACCTTCATGCTTGGAATTTTCTCCCCACAACAAGAGAAGCATTAAATGTGTTTTAATTTGATTTGTATTTTTTAATAGAGTCAGGTGTACTTTTAAAGGTATTCAACATCCTATTTGCCAGGAAGGAGTATTATTAGTAAAAAAGTAATTTATCTAAGCTCTTACCAATAAAAGCTGTGATGCTGAAAACTCCACATAAAAATATTAAAGACAGACCAAATTCTCTCTGGTGCTGGGTTCTACATTTGAGAAATACTACATACTATTTTATTTTTTTCCTCATATAATATTCTTTCTCATTTTATTTTCTTTATTGTCAAAATATATACACTTATTTCAACATAAACATAAGCATTTTAATTTACTTGAATTTTTACCAAATATTTAAAAGTATATTCTATGTATTTTGTCATCCTCTCATAGGAATATCATTGTTTTATTCACTATCTTCCTAAAACAGACTAATACAAATAAAACATAACAAACCTTAATTTTTCTACCAAAGATATTATATTGTCCATGAACATTAAGTTGGCATCAGATTACTGAGCAGGTATTTGAAATGCCTCTTAACATAAGTAAATAGTTGTGCCTGCAGGAATTACCTGTAAATTCAACTTATAATACCTCTCTGTATAGAATACCCAGGCACAACTCAACATTCTGAGCTGAAAGGGACACCTTATAGGCCCTGGCAGTCTTCTAAAGAGGTTGGGTGGGTGGGACAGTATTATTTAAAAATTTTCAATAGGAATTTCTTAAGCTTTGGCAATTATTGTGGCATAATATACCCAAGGTGTTCTTAGAACACTGAAAGAATAATTATTCTAACCATTCTGGACAGGTTTCTTGATTAATACAAAAACTAGTAGATAGAAATATAGAAGAGTAAGAAGAGTTTATGAGATGAAGACAAGGGGGAGTCTTCTTTTGATTGAAGGAATATGATCAACAAATTATGTTCATACAAATTAACAGTGATCATATCAGGAAGGTGGGCACCCACAGGCATTTATAGAGGTCTAACTATAGGCATATACATATGTAAATATATTTATATAGGATGGTGAGGAAATAGATCTATGTGCATATATTTAGAGGCTTAGTATTAAGGCTGCAGATGGACATTGGACCTCCAGTCAAGTACTTACTTGATGCAGGAACACTTTGTTCTATTAAATTGGCATTCCATGATGCACACCTTCCTGACACAATCACGGAAGACAATTGTGTGCATAAGCAATTGTGGCTAAGAAAGCGATGGAACCTGGCTATCAAAAGATACAGCATCTGGGGTCTTAAAGGCTTGCAGGTAAACAAGCAGCCATCTAGCTCAGAAGCAACAAAGTTCACATGGAAGAAGTACACCAGCCTGTGTGACCACAAGAGACTTTTTTAAAGTGTTACAAAGCAAAGATGGCATGTTGAGGCCTACATTGAGCTAGACCAAGCCAGGGTTTTTCCAATCACTCCATATGCATGTTAAATTTGGACAGTGAATAAAAAATACCAAAAAGATATTTCAGGTCTTTGAATTTTGGTGTTGGGGATGAATGTCGATATAACATGGACTGCTGGAAGAGAGAATACATCTGTCCTAGTTGAAGTGTAGTTGGACTTTTCTTTAGAGGAATGGATGGTAGGATTTATCTTATGTACTTTAGGCACAGAATCACTAAGGACTACTCTGGAGAAGGCCATCATGCTCCATAATGTAGATGGCCAGAGAAAAAGAACAAGGCGTAGTTGTTGCAATAATAGGCTCCAATAGAGCAATGAATCTTTGAGGGTGGTGGATGCAGTACTGGACAGGGTTGCTGTCTGTTGTACATAGGGTTTCTATTAGTCAGGACCAACTCCAGGGCACTTACAACCACCACCACATGGAAACTGAATATTTCCTTTATTGGTTGGAGAGTAATTCTATGTTTTTAGAGAAGGGAATGAGTGATCTAGTTTCTTTTCTTTAAGAAGAATGGATCTGATTGCAATCTGGAGCCTCGTTTTAAGGGTACCACAGCTGAAAAGGAGAAGACCCCTTGGGAAATGAGGGTCTGTGTTAAGTAGGGATAAAAATAGGGATAGCCGTTTCTGTGGACTTCAGACATTTATGAAGCAAATTCTGCAAGACTTGGTAAAGAAATCAAATGAGAATGAATGAAAAATAGGGTATAATATAGATTCCTAATTAGGTTACTGGTGATTGTACCTTGCTGTACAGGAAGGAATAAGAGTAATAACTTTGTAGAAAAGACAATTTGAATTTGAAGTGACTATGACACATATGAGTCACATTCAACTGGACGTGGGGATGCTAGTTTTAGCTCAGAACAAATTATGATAACTTGATCAAGGATTGACAGCTGTCTTCATGCTAAAAGAAATGCGTTGTATCAGGAGATTTTAAATATTACTAGGCATTTTTTCCCAACAGAATTAAAACAAATAAATAGATAATTGTGTTTTTATCTTCTTCTGTCATTTATTTATACTTTTAAAATTATCAACACAGACTACCAAAATGTAAAATTCCTCCTTTTAGATTGTTAGCATTCATTAATAATTAGTATTCATAACTTGTATATTAGTCAGTCATACTGGGGTGATGGGTGTCTTGTTATGAAGCTGGAAATTATGCCACTGGCATTTCAAATACCAGCAGGGTCTCAAGTGGAACAGGCTTTTGCAGAACTCTGTGACTAAAAAGAGACTTCAAAACAGAAAGAGACTTTCTGTGTCAGAGATATTAGCCACTATATACATTAGGGATGGTATGGAAATATGGTCAGATGCTGAAAATCTAATAATTATGAGGATGACACAGAACGGGGCATGTATAGTACCAGTGCAAAGAATCACTGTGCCTTGGAAGCATTCGATGGCACCTAAGAACAACAACTTCTTTCTTCTACAGAAGTCCCAGGTATGTAGCCATTGTGCCTACAGCATCTAATCAGAAGGGCATTAGTGGGATGCAAAAAGCGGCTTCTGTAAATATTTATGGTCTAGAAAACTTTCAGGGGAGTTCTAACCTGTCAGATAGCAGCACTAAGAGTTAGCAGCGACTCAATGCAATGGACCTGGGTCTACTGAGGCCTGTATTACATCTCACAAGGAAAAGAATGAAATGGCTGGAAGAAAAAATCCATAATTCATAATTGCTACATCTGCTATTTTTAAAAATAATTTTAAATTTAGCAGGAAAGATAATGAACAGGTGCATTACTGTGATGGGGCAAATTTCCTTACTGAAATTTCCTGACCCTTTAACCACCAATCCAGTCTTTGATTTCCTTAAAATATATTTACAGAAGGGAGACTCCGGATAGGGCAAGATAGGACAAAATAACGATGTATACATTACCAAGGGCACATGAAGGACGGGGGAGCGGGGAGGGAGGGAAAAAAAAAGAGGACCTGATGCAAAGGGCTTAAGTGGAGAGCAAATGCTTTGAGAATGATTGGGGCAGGGAATGTATGGATGTGCTTTATACAATTGATGTGTGTATATGTATGGATTGTTATAAGAGTTGTATGAGTCCCTAATAAAATGTAAAAAAAAGAAAAGAGGAGGAAAAAAAGAAAATGATCAGGGCAAAGAATGTAGAGATGTCCTGTATACAATTGATGTATGTATATGTATGGACTGTGATAAGAGTTGTATGAGCCCCTAATAAATTGTTTAAAAAATATATTTACAAAAAGACCCCACAATTGTTCTGTGTACTTTGAGAAAATCTACCTAGATTACCCTCTTGGAACACCCCATCCCCACCACACACAAACACACACAAATCACCATAATTTTCTGAACTGACCTCTTGAATATCTTTGGTCCAGAAAATTCACTTGGAAGCCCCCATTTTGATCAGATACATTTATCTATTTATTTATTTATTTATTTATTTTAAGGATGTCTAATGTGACTGTGACTTGTGTACTGATGAAAAAACTAGTCTACATCCATCCACTGACCACAGAGTAGTATTTAAACAAGGTTTTCTTTGTAATAAACACACATGTATGAACTTTAGTAGCGATACTTTTGACTTACTATCATATGTAGTATGAGGACTTTGAGTTTGTTTCCTGAACAACATACATCGAAACTTGCTCGGTTCAAAATATTGGCCTTGGGAAGTGAAACCTTGGGGAGAAATGGAAAGGTTACTCAGTGTGCTTTCTGCTGACAATCGGCCTACAAATTTCTCGCATAATCTGCTTTACAACTTTATACCTGAATCATATGACATCTATGCAATTGGTCTTCCAATTACATGCTACCAATACAACACTAAAACTTACATAACTTATTAAAATAGACATTATATTTCTTGCTCGCATCATAGGGGTTTGTACTTCCAATTCGTTATTTGGGGGAGCGGAGATGCTACCAAGGCTCCATCAAAGTTATGTCTGTTTTCCCAAAAGTCATCAACATTCTCTACATGGAGGTGTCAAATATGTGAAGATGAAAAGTAGGTGGTAAATCTCATTTCTTTCCAAATTCCATGAACTAAAATGGTGCACGTAGCCTCCAGAAATGCAAGAAAAGGTAGATCGGGAGTATGTCGGGAAGAAAAAAGAACCATGTGGAACACAGAGAGCACCAATTATCACGACTAAAGCAAGGAAGCAGAATTTCACTGCAGAGGGCTTTATTCAGATACTGTGTCACTGCAACTGAGAACTGCAGAAAGGATGCATATATGGCTGGAAATCTCTAAACCCATGGGTAGTGCAGATGGGTAAATGCTAGACTACTAAATAAAATGTCCGTGGTCCAAACTGACGCAGAGGTAAGTTACCTCACCAAACAAGCCAGAGAATATACTTTCAGAAGGATCACAACCTTGTAAATCTCCTGGAGCAGTTCTATTCTGCACACATAGGGTTAACCAAGAGTCAGAATCAATAGAATGGTGACTAACGATATCCGGCCACTAGAGCAATGACAACAACAACAAAAAATGTCTGCACCACCATTTCATGTGAGAATGGAATAATCACATATTACACTTTACTTTCACTCTAATATTCCACGAAAGCATATAATTAACAAACTTTAATCCCTTTGAAAGACAAAATCTCCATGAAAATGTCAAATTGTATGCTTTCAAATTCTCTTTATAGAAAGGCATTTCAACAGAAGATTGGGCATAGATTCTTACTATGAAGGTAGAAGTTGTACATTCTACCTTCATAGTAAAAATATGTAATTATTCATAAGTGAATCTGTTAATCAAAGCTAATCCTGTCTTGCTCAGTACAAAATCGCATTGGAAATAAGACAAGATAGCCACACTTAAAAAATATTAAAATGTATTAAATACATGGAAATTAAATATCAAGAAAACTCTGGAAAAAGTGAATAAAATCACAAATTTGTGTTGTGGTTGTAAAACTAGGTTAAGAATTATAGAATATAATTAATTTTTAAAAAATATCAAAGTCTAAAACCCCTCAGATATGTATAAATATATCGATATATTGCTAATAAGAAATCCAAGAGATTGAGATTAATATGGAAGAAAATAGAATTGAAAATAGCCTTTTTTTTTTAAGTAAAGGACAGATGACTGCCCTGGCCAGATGTAACATTTTTATACAGACATTTTGAAGTGAATTAAGATAATTAAATATGGTGAAAACATATTTTCAAAAAAAGACAAAAAACTGCAACTGTAAGAGAAAAACAATGTATTTGATTACAACAAAATTATAAAAATATAATGAAAAATCCACTTTCAGAAAAAAAAGCAGATGATAAGCTTCAAAAATTCCTTATACTATATAAAATATTACAAAAGTTTAAATCTCTAACTCTTTGTTTTTTGGGGGTTTTTATTTGTTTTACCTCATTAATCATGTTAGATTTGCATGTGTTCATTTTCATATGTAAGATAATTCAATAAATGTCAAAATAGATAACTCTTCTGAAACAGTAACAGGAGTAGTGGTTCCCTGAGGCTACAGGAAGAGAGGGTGGGGGAGCTGATAACATTGATGTCTGTATAACCCCACTCCATGGGATGGAACAACAGAATTGTATGTGAAAGGATATATTGAAATATATCAGATATGGAAAAACAAAACTAATAGGGGGAATAAAAAAGAAGATAAAAATAAAGGTTTGGGAGAATGGGGGTGGTAGGCAAGGTGAGGGAGGGGATAAAGGAGATCTGATATCAAGACGTTCAAGAAGAAAGAATATATTTTGAAACTGATAGTGGTAGCAATTGTACAATACTGCTTGATGTGACTGAATTATGGAATGCTATGCTATCTGTAAGAGCTCCCAATGAAATGCTTTAAAATCAAACAGAGAGAGAGAGAGAGAGAGAGAGAGAGAGAGAGAATAATATGAACAGAAAAAGAGAATAGAGCATTCTTTAAAATCAAGAAAGTTGTGCATCTGGGTTGTATCCTTTTACCATAATTGTTCCATCTGTAGGTTGAGTAAATAATCAGAGAAGCTTGATTATATGAAGAATAATTAGACATGAGGATTGGAGGAAGGCTTATTACCAAGCTTTGATATGAATCTCGGGCCGGCAAGACACAGTAAGCACATATGTAACATGAACAGGTTGTATTAGAGGCATATGAATAACATGAGGGAGACGAGCTAGGGGTATACATGAAGTAGGAAGGGGAGACACTAGAGGCATACATGTGACAGGAAGAGACATATGTAACAAGATGAGCGGGTTCTAGAGTCAGGATGGCAGCCTAACCTTGGTGGCCTCTGAGCTGGCTTACCTGAGATGTTTTTGAGCTCTTCTCCAAGCATACAATCTATCATCCTTATCAAAAGGGAGGGGGCCCTACTTAGGGTGGGACAGACAATAGGGTCTGGCTGCTCTTAATAGCAGACACCTTCAGGCAGATAATCTTCAAGCAGTTGACCTTCAAACTTATAGTGAAGGACCATATGTTTGCAAACAGCACCTTAAATTAGGCATTATTAAGGGGGAGGCAGTTAGGGGAATGACTTTTACGTAGGATTATGTGAGTGGGACACATCTCCAACCCACAAATGGGAAGGTTCCCTCCACTGGGGTCCTGGCCTCCCAGACTCCTTACCATATGAACATTGAAAGTTTGTCAGCATACACTCCGTTCCCAGTTCTGTTTCCCACAGTAAACTTTATTGTTAATATGCATGGTATATTTTATTCTGAATATAATTAAATAAGCTAGTGGCATGTAATTTGAGTTAGGTATTTCTGAAAGCATGGTAAATAATCTTCTTTACTTAAAAATCACTTTCTGCCTGAAGACCAATGTGTTAGTCTGAGTTCACTAAAGAAACAAATCCAAAGAAATTCACATGTGCAATACAGAGTTTTATATAAAGGGTAAGTGCACATCAAGAAAACATCCCAACCCAGGGTTGCCCAAGCCCACAAGTCCAACATTAACCCATATGTCTGACACCAATCCACAAAGTACTCCTTCATCACACAAAACACATACAATGATGCCAACTGTAGGAAGAAAGCCAAATGAGTGAATGTATAAGCAACCCAGCGCCTGCAGGGGTCTCCACACGGGTGCCCCACCACACACGGCTGCATCAGGGTAGGTCCGTATGGCTTCTCCTTGGGGATCTTTTTTTTAAAACATTTTATTAGGGGCTCATACAACTCTTATCACCATCCATACATATACATACATCAATTGTATAAAGCACATCTGTACATTCTTTGCCCTAATCATTTTTTCTCCTCTTTTCTATTTTTACATTTTATTAGGAGCTCATACAACTCTTATCACAATCCATGCATATACATACATCAATTGTATAAAGCACACCTGCACATTCCCTGCCCCAATCATTCTCAAAGCATTTGCTCTCCACTTAAGCCCTTTGCATCAGGTCCTCTTTTTTTCCCCCCTCCCTGCCCGCTCCCCGCTCCCTCATGTGCCCTTGGTAATTTATACATTGTGGTTTTGTCATATCTTGCCCTATCCGGAGTCTCCCTTCTCCCCCTTTTCTGCCGTCCATCTCCCAGGGAGGAGGTCACATGTGGATCCTTTTAATCAGTTCCCCCTTTCCAAGCCACTCACCCTCCACTCTCCTAGCATCGCCCCTCACACCCTTGGTCCTGAAGGTATCATCCACCCTGGATTCCCTGTGCCTCCAACCCCTATATGTACCAGTGTACAACCTCTGCCCTATCCAGCCCTGCAAGGTAGAATTCGGACCATGGTAGTTGGGGGGAGGAAGCATCCAGGATCTGGGGGAAAGCTGTGTTCTTCATCAGTACTACCTCGCACACTGACTGACCTATCTCCTCTCCTAAACCCCTCTATGAGGGGATCTCCAGTGGCTGACACTTGGGCCTTGGGTCTCCACTCTGCACTTCCCCCTTCATTCAATATGGTATATATATATACATACATACACACATATACACACATATATATATATATATATATATTTTTGCATGATGCCTTATACCTGGTCCCTTTGGCACCTCGTGATTGCACTGCACTGGCTGGTGTGCTTCTTTCCTTGGGGATATCTTGCAGGGAACTGGCGAAGGCAGCTGCACCCTGGTCTGGCCCTCAGAAACCAAGAGACCCGAGAACTAGATAGGCTAGGCTCATCAAGCCATTTATTGCTCCACCCTTCAATTAACCCCACATGTGTTTATCAGCCAGGTTGACACAATAAACTAACTACCTCAACCAATTAAAAACAAAACCAAAAAACCCTCAGTGCCATAGGATCAATGCTGACTTATAGTAAACCTGGGTGAGTTTCAGAGATTGTATTTTTTTACAGCAGTAGAAAAGTTGTCTTCATAGAGCTGCTGGTAGTTTTGAACTGCCAACCATGCAGATCATAGGCCAATTATAACCCTTACATGACCAGGGCTTCTAAAAAGAAATCCATTTCTAACTCAGTGCTTGTCTTTGAGTTATAATTTCAATATCCTGTAGTCACGTTAACAAAGAGATATACGATGCTATAATACTTATCTATGGATCAGATAATGGAGTAATATTAGCACTTAAGTAAGATATATATTTCAACGTTGTTCATTTTGCGGCTTAATTTATAGAAAATTATTTTACTGTCAAATAGCTAGCAAAAACTTGATTTATAATTGGTTACTTCCCCCCCCCCCAATTTTTGAAAGCAGGTGCTCTACACATTATTGAAGAGTTATATGCCATTCTAGGAAATATACCTTAGCATCAAAATAATACAATCATATTACTTACTATTGAATTTATGTATTGTTCTAAGAAGAAATAAAATTTTCAAGTAGTACATTAAAATAAATGATTAATCTGAGAAATGAATCTTCCTTGAAGAGATTTTCTTCTAAAAGGAGCATCCTCTTATAGTAGTGTAATGCCTGGAATGATTTTTTCAGAATATTAACTGACAAGGGCATATATTTACTAATATTGACGCATGGTAACTACTACCTAGTTATGTCTTAATACACATAATCAGTGATCTCTGGACTCAGAAATTCAAAAAAGTTGGTGTGTTATTCGGAGTTGGCTAGTGAGGTAGCTTGTTTATTGTGCCAACCTGGCCGATAAACACATGTGGGGTTAATTGAAGGGTGGAGGGATAAATGGCTCAGTGAGCCCAGTCTTTCTAGTTCTTGAGTCTCTTGCTTTCTGAGGGTCAGACCAGGGTGCAGCTGCCTTAGCCAGTTCCCTGCTTCAGCTTGCAAGGCTGACTTTCTGCAAGACATCCCCAAGGAGAAGCCGCATGGACCTACCCAAATGCAGCCCTGAGTGCTGGCGCAGCTGTGTGGAGACCCCTGCCAGCGCTGAGATGCTTACACACACGGATTCAGCTTTCCTCCTGTAGTTGGCATCATTGCACGTGTTTTGTGAGATGGAGGAGGACTTTGTGGATTGGTTTCAGACATATGGGCTAATGTTGGACTTGTGGGCTTGGGCAGTCCTGGGTTGGGATATTTTCTTTATGTGCACTCACCCTTTATATAAAACTCTATCTTACACATTGAGTTTCTGTGGATTTGTTTCATTTATGTACCCGACTAACACAGCTAAAGAAACAAATCCAGAGACACTCATATGTGTGTAAGAGAGAGCTTTAAATAAAGAGTAATTGCGTATTAAGAAAACATCCCAGTCTAGTCCAGACCAAGTCCATAAGTCAATATTAGCCCATATGTCTGATCCCAATCTATAAATTCTTTTTCAGACTCACACAACACATGTAATGACATCAAATTCAGAAAGATCACAGGCCCGTAGGTGGAAAATCTTATGGATCAAGTGGCAGTGCAAGCATCTCAGCGCTTGCTTGAATCTCCATGTGGCCCCTCCAGCTCCAGGCCTCTGGCTCCATCAGTGTAGTTCCATTTGGCTTGTCAATAGGAATATCTCATAGAGAAAGAAGCAGAGAGATTGTCTCTGTCCTCCTGTGAGCTATTTATCTCCTATGTGCTAACAAAATAAGTCATCAAGTTGCAACCTGATGGACAGGCTAGACTTCACCCCTTCACAAATTGACAGGAGATGATGTAACTGCCACAGTAGTGGAAACCATCAACAACAGCATGATCTTTTCTAATATAGTGTCAGAAGATGAATCCTTCGGCTTCAAAGGCACTCAAAGTTCGACTGGGGAAGTACTGTTTTTTTAAATTAGAACCAACAGTAATGGAGTTGATAGAATAAAGCTTGAAAGATCCTCCTTTGATTATGGAGAACAACTCAAAATAAGAAGTAACTGCTGTAAATATACACTGATATTAAGAGCGATAAGAATGTGGAATGCAAATGTGGTGAAGAAAGCTGATGGTGCTGGCTATCAAAAGAGATAGCACCTGGGGTCTTAATGGCTTGAAGATATACAAGCGACCATCTAGCTCAGAGGCAACAAAGCCCACATGGAAGAACACACCAGCCTGTGTGATCACGTGGTTCCGAAGGGATCAGGTAGCAGGCATCAAAGAACAAAAAATCATATCATTGGCTGCACACCTCCATGATACGATCGCTGAGGGCAAACGGGTGCATAAGCAAGTGTGGCGAAGAAAGCTGATGGTGCCCGGCTATCAAAAGAGATAGCGTCTGGGGTCTTAAAGGCTTGAAGGTGAACAAGCAGCCATCTAGCTCAGAGCAACAAAGCTCACATGGAAGAAGCACACCAGCCTGTGCGATCACTTGGTTTCGAAGGGATCAGGTATAAGGCATCATCATAAAAAAAAAATCTTACCATAGTGAATGAAGGGGGAAATGCAGAGTGAAGACCCAAAGCCCATTTGTTGGTCACTGGAGAACCCCTCATAGAGGGGTCTAGAGGAGGAGATGAGTCAGTCAGGGTGGGACGTAGCACTGATGAAGAATACAGCTTTCCTCCAGTTCCTAAAGGCTTCCTCCCCCCACCCCTCAACTACCATGATCCAAATTCTACCTTGCAAGTCTGGATAGAGTAGGAGTTGTACACTGGTGCAGATAGGAGCTGGAGGCACAGGGAATCCAGGGTGGATGATACCTTCAGGACCAGGGGTGTGAGGGGAGATACTGGGAGGGTAGAGGGTGAGTGGGTTGGAAAGGGGGAACAGATTACAAGGATCTACATGTGACTTCCTCCCTGGGGGATGGACAACAGAAAAGGGAGTGAAGGGAGAAGCCGGATAGGGCAAGATATGACCAAATAATAATTTATAAATTATCAAGGGCTCATGAGGGAGGGGGGAGCAGTTAGGGAGGAGAAAAAAGAAGACCTGATGCAAATGGCTTAACTGGAGAGCAAATGCTTTGAAAATGATGAGGGCAAAGAATGTACAGATGTGCTTTATACAATTGACGTATGTATATGTATGGATTGTGAGAAGAGTTGTATGAGTCCCTAATAAAATGTTTTGTTTTTTTTTAAAGAATGTGGAATGAATGAAATGTGAATCAAGGATAATTGGGGAATTGACAATTTTAAAGTAAATTATTAGTCAGTTGCCCTGGTAAAAGTTCCTTTTCCCAGCTTAGATATCCTCTTTTAGCTCTTGTAGAAGTATTTAACAATGTATTTTTATTTTTTAGATTATCTCATTTATCTAGTTCATTTTCCGTTATTCTTTCATTTTTAATTGTATTTGGTAATTGTGTCAGATGTTAGGGCCTCTAACATTTGTGTTTTTTCTTCCATGATCTTGTCAGTTTTAAACTTTAGCATAGAATCTATTTTGAATTAGGTGTTGTGTATCACTATACACACCTGAATCCTGTTTTATTTTTCAAAAGTCAGACACTCTCTACTTTATTGATGTGGTCCTTTTTCTAAAATCCCTTGTGCGTTGTTGGTGGTTTTGTTAGCTGTTAGGTGCTACCTATGAGGTTCCAACTCATGTTACTGTTGTTGTTACATGCCATCAAGTCAGTCCTGGCTCAGAGCAACCCCAAGCACTAAAATGTCACCCAGTCCTTAGCCAACATCACAACTGTTCCCACGTTTGAACTCATTGTTGTAGCCACTGCACCAAACGGCCTCTTCTAGAACCTTCTTCTTTTTTACTGATTGTATGTTTACCAGGGACCATGTCCTTCTCCAGGGACCAGTAGTTCCTGTCAAGCGATCCAAAGTACATGACACCAAGCCTTGATATCCTTGATGCGAGATGTATTCTGGTGGTGCTTCTTCCAAGACAGCTTTGTTTGTTTTTTGGCTGTTATGGTTCTTTCAATATTCTCCAACAATTCTTCTTTGATCTTCCTTGTTCAATGTCCAATTGTCACGTGCATTTGAGCCAATTGAAAAGACCATGACTTGGATCAGGAACACCTTCATCCTCAAAGTAACCTAGTTGCTTTTAAACGCTTTCTAAAGGTGTTGTGCATCACGTTTGCCTATTGCAGTACACCATTTGATCTCCTGACTACTGCATCCATGAGCATTCATTGCAGATCCAAGCAAGACAAAATTCTTTGATAACTTCAATCTATTATTATTCAGATTTATGTACCAGCCACTGAAGCTAGTGATGAAGAAATTGATCAATCCAATCAATGTATTCACTTTTAAATTAATGAAACATGCAATCAATATGTAGTAATGATTATTGGAGCAGGAAAAGAAATGGGAAAATATAGTCTTGGTTGTAGAAAAGAAGCTGGAGATCACATAGTAGAATTTTGTGAGATTTGTTGATCCAAACCAAACCAAACTCACTGCCCTGGAGTCTATGTAGACTCACTGTGACCCTGTACGACAGGCTAGAACTGCACTGGGAGTTCCGGAGAGTGTCACTGTCTGACAGAGTGGAGATCTTCATCTTTCTCCCTCAGATCAGCTAGAGCTATCAAACTACAGACCTCGCAGAGTGCAGCCTAACCCATAAATACTATGGCACCAGGGTGGTTTTTCTTCCATCAACCTAAAATGCAACTGCACACACAGACTTCTTCACAATGAAAACACAGAATCAAATTGACTACATCTCTGGGGAGAGAATATGGAGAAGCTTGCTAACAGCAGCTAAACCAGCCGAGAGGCTGACTGTGCGACAGGACACCAGTTGCTCAGAGGTAAGCTCAGCTTGATGGCGAAGAACTTTAAGGCAAGTCCAATAGAACCAACGCATGATGATGAGTCTATATCACCTGAAATTTGAGAACAGCTCAAGAACAAATTTGACATCCTGGACAGTGATGACAGAAGGCTTGCTGAGCTCTGGGATGGTCACAAGGCATAATGCATGAAGAAAGTAAAAGGTTGTTATAAAGGAAAGATAAAAAATCAAAATGGATGTCAGAAAATGCTTTTATACTAGCTCTTTAACATAGTGCAGCTAAAGCAATGGAAGAAATGATGAAGGCAAAGAACTTCATAGAAAATTCCAAATGTAAGCTCCAGAAGACAAAATCAAATATTATAATGAAATGTACTAAGATGTAGAGTTAGAAAACCAAAAGGGAAGAACAGAGTCAATTAAACTGAAATAAATGTTAAAAAAATCAAATCTTCTGTGACTATATTGAAAGATTCTGTGGGAAAAAATATTGTATGATGCAGGCAACATCCTAAGAAGATGGAAAGAATACACAGTAATAGGAATAATTTTTAATTTTCTTTTAGATCTCTTTAGTGACAAACTTGGCATCATCATTCTTAACAGTTTGGAATATCAAAGACAGAAATTGACAGGGTATTCAGGTACTGTTGTTTCTACTTGTATTTTAGGAGTTTCATTTTGTTTAGAGAAATGCTTGAAAGAAATATGGAGGACAGTGATTCATCAAAGACATTGGCATGTATATAGCATGTCCTTTAAATATGTTTTTGTGTTTCCATAATGTTGTCTACACATATTTCAGTTAATCCCTAATCTCAGACCTATTGCTTAGGTCTTCCTCATACCAGGCCTTCAGTGTCCATGAAAGCTCTACATCAGTCACTAAATACGCTGTCAGGTGGTTTCCAGACTCTTGGAGTTTCAAGTCTTCTCCAATTTTTCGGACACCCAGCACTTATATGCTCCCTTAAACTTGTTTAAAACCCGGTGTAATGATAATAAAACAATAAAATAATAAAACATCAGAGTCATCATTTAAAAATCTCAAATAAAGTAAAATAAATTTTAAAAATGATTTCAGATAGTTATTATAGCAATGTTTTTTCATTTATTTCAACAAAAAGAACTGCTGGTGTATACCTAGTTATTCAGTGACATGTAGTTTCTGATCAGTTCTGACCATGCATGGACAATACTTTACCCAGCATTAATAAAAGTGTCACATTGAATCTGTCTGTTAATGAGTCCTGTATTCAACAAACAAAAATCAATAGAAACAGAATGATTCCCCCATTGTGTTTGCTCATGCAAATATTTTCCCATGTGTTTTCTGGTCTCAAATTTAAATTTACTGTCAGAAAAATATACTTACATTTTAGTTACTATTAGATGTACTGTGTGGCATCTCAGTCAACTATCTAGTTCGCATTGTTTCTGGTTTCCAGATAGCTGTATTCTAGATATGTGCCTAAGGAATGATTGTGCGTGCACCGTAAACTTGTCTCCTCAGTGGTCAAGCCTCTGTCAGTTTTCCCTTTACCATCATGGAATTAGATCATGAGAAAAAGGTGTTGCCTGACAATCACCAGGGAATAGGCTGATCAGAAACATTAATTCTTAAAACATGGTAGAAAAAAAAACTAGAACAGACTTTAAATTTTTAAAAAGTTCAATAATATTTGAACTATTAAGACTGGGGGAAACGGCAAGACTAGGATTTAAATAGTTCTTCAAATTTTGATTTAACACTATCCCAGGAAGTCATCTTTACATAAGTAACATTTTAGTGAGAGAGTGAAAATTGTCACCAATATAATTCAGATTCTTATAAATATATAATATATTATGTAATATATTTAAATAATATATGTGATATATAGTTGAACAAAGGGTCAGCATATGTATTAGAGGCTGCTCTAAAGCATAAATTCAATATCCTTCTTAAGTAGTCTTGCATTGGAGCCCGTAAGCTATTTATATACTTGAACTTAGGTCACTTTACATTTAAATGATTTTATGAAACTTTCATTTAACTAAGACACTTTCAAATACAGATCTAATAGCAAATCACAATTGTAGCTTATCTAGATACACATCCATGAATTACAATGGATTGTCTACAGTATAATTCAATAGATTCTGTTTTACAACTTATGAAACAACTTTATCATTTGATTTATTATGTAAAATTAATTATATTAATGGAAAGATATAGTAATTATTTGATAAATTAAATATTACATTAAAATATTTCTAATTGGCATATATTTTTCATGTATATATGTATCCCCAGTGGAGTGGATTCATGTGTGTCTTAATGGTTTACTCCATTCCTTCATTTAACTGCTACATGGTGCACATAAGAAGACAACGAATTAGTTTAGTGACAAAAAAGGATCTTTTATTTTTCCTCTTTGTTTTTGTTTTCTTTATTTTCTAGTGTGGCATTTGTTACATAGTGTCACAAAGTGCAGTTACAGTGGACATTTTCTAATGAATATTTACATTTAATTAATTGTTGAATTGTTGAAAATGTTTCATTTAAAGCATAGGTTTCATTTAAAACTCAAATAAGATAAAATTGCCAAAAGTAAATGACATTTGATAAGAACTTTTCATGAGGTTAAGAGATAAAAAGAATCATCATTTATAATGGAAGAGGAAGAATAAAGTTAGAATGAATATTAAGAAAATTGAAAAGCTCTATCATTTTTTCTGATTTATATTTTAAATTATTTTAACTTTAAAATACTTTCAAGTTAATTCATTTTTCTGTTTAATAAAATTTAACAATAAATTTTTTATTTTTAATATTCCCATAACTCTCTTCTGCAGTATCATGCCTTGAATTTCAAGTGATTTCTAAGATATAAAGGCAACGTTTATGGTCTGTTTTATGCTAACTTTCCTAATATCCTTGGATCACATACATTTATGTGATAGGATATATAAAATTAGGATATACTATTAACATAAAATGAAGTTTTATGTTTTGAGTTATATACTCAGATATTGAGGAGTATTAATTCTGTAGGATTAATAATGAGGTAAGGCCTAAAGCTCAGAAACACAGGTGTAGCATAAATATAATAGAATTAAAATCATTTTGAAATCAGATTATTTAGGCCTAATCAAAGAATTTGATTCAGCAAATAAAGAACAGTGGCATTTCAACTTATAAAATACAGATAATTGCCATGTTTCTCTATTTAAATCTATAATATGGCAACAGCCTAGGAATTACCTAGCTCTCCCATCTTTTAACTAGTTAATACATTAAGACTAAAAGCACTCTCACAGACATTGTTTCATTTGATTTTCAGGTTATTTTTGGAGCTGGGATGATATAGGTATTATCTTTACTTAAATGCTCACATAAAGTTTCGATTCATTTACTGGCATAAAATTCTGGTAAATTAAGTGCAAAAATTATTTGAAAGACTGTCTTACTATCAAAATGCATTTAATGCACCAATGAGAAGGAGATTTTGTGTTACATGATGGACAATACAGATCAATTCATCTCCGTGTAATGAGTTAATTTATGTGAAACTAGAGAGAATTAATTTAACCATGTTAATAATTTTCTAGATGATAAGCAAAAAAATTCTTACTTGGACTCTAGTAGATACATGTCATCTTCTATCCACATAAAATTTGTTCAACTCTGTCTCTTGACGGTGATGGGAACAGAGCTGTTCTCTTACTTAATACCCTTGTCTTGTTCTCACTTGAGCATCTCCAAGGAGTGGTGCCGCCCACGAACATCCAACCACAACCACGCTTTCTAAGGGACTCTTTCAAGTCGTTTCAGCTTAACACAGAGTTCAACTAAGATGCTGTGTCAATTTTTTCTTAAATTGCCGAGGTGTAATCTTGGTACAATTTTTCAAAGGACAAACACTACAGCTCATTATGAAGGAGTTTGAAGAAAGTTGGATCCAACGATGGTAGGGGAAATGTCAAGGAATTTGTGCTGCAGAAACTTTCCCCATCATAACTATGACCTGACTCCGGAGGGTAGCAAGTGGTTTCCTATGAGAGTTTTGTTGTAAAATACTATCCCATCCACACTCCAGCCCTGCTCTGGCTCCTGCAGACACTTTTTTTTTAATTATTTGAAAACTCAAGGCAGGTTTAAAAGGACTGTGTTCTGAATTCCTGTAGAATGCCAAAACATCTATTTTGATATGGTAGAAATAGAAGTTTTCAGAATTCTCCAGAGAAAGGTTGCAAAGATGGAAACAACGCTTTCAAAGAATATAGACCTTCACTGAGGCTATGTCAGGAAAGCGTTGTTTCACATCCTTCATGTTTTTGTTTAATAAAATGTTCTTTGGGTTTTTTTAAGTGGAGTATTTTTATATAACCTTGTAAATCTGTCAGACACATGCAGGGCACAATGCCTTTGGTTTAATAGATTATCAACAAATGTGTGGTATAGTGAGGTTACAACTCCCATTGCTGATATTGTGAAATGACTTGAGTAGTCAGAAATGAGGATCAATGAGTGTGACTCCCCAGAGACATCAAATGTCAGTGCCATTTTGGAGGGATCGAAAGAGGTCACTTTGATTGATCTTCTCAAAGGACACAAGACAACCACTAGGCTTAAGGAGAAATTTTAAGAAAATTGAGAACTGCACTGGTGAAAGAAATTCCAGGAAATTTGGTCTGAGAAATTTTTCCCTCAGTCATAACAAGGCACTTGCACATGCTCATTTTTTGATGGTCACAAGAGCTTTTTTTTTTTTTCCTCTTTATTTATTTATTTATTTTTAAACATTATATTAGGGGCTTATACAACTCCTATCACAGTCCATACATATACATACATCAATTGTATAAAGCACATCCATACATTCCCTGCCCCAATCATTCTCAAAGCATCTGCTCTCCACTTAAGCCCTTTGCATCAGGTCGCAAGAGCTTTAAATGAGAAAATCAGCAGGGTTCCACAGCCAATCCATCGTCCAGTCCTGATATTCTTCATTCACATTGCTTTTGTTCTGAAAACACAAAGTATACTTGAAAGTAACCCAGTCTGAGTCCTCAGTGATTCCAAAATGATTGTTTTGACAGGAGCCATATAGAAGAGCACAGCCTGCTTCAGGGCAGGGTCAGAGATACAGAGTTTCTGTCTTCAGAACTGCATTTACTATGCTGCCACACACGTGGAGAAAAAATGCTTTCTTATTTTGACATTTTTGTTTAAGAAGTTTTCTATCATTTGTTACAATACTTTTCTTTGTACAGTTTCTGCTAACAAAATGAGACAAAGAATACATTCAAAATTTTCAGTTTTATTTGCTTTGACATACACAACCTGCTGGAAGCAATCACACTCTCAGTTTTGTACGGCCATTGTTATTATTTGCTTGAAAATTTAAACCCAATGCAACATGTATTCCTATGCTAAAAAGACTGGACAAGTTAGGAATAGAATAAAAGAAAAACTTTTCAACAAAAGAGACAATTATGAAAAATTAATGGCTACATCATAGAATGAGTTATTTCCTCCGATGATACATTTGTGAGTAGGAATCTGAAAGGAAGATGGCAGTACTTCCTTGGATTGAGGGCTATGAGATATAGGCATGTCTCCCCTTTGAAGAGAAAGAACTGCCAAGTGTATTCTAATGGCTTATATAGAGTATCTGAATTCCAGGTACACTTCAACTGAAACCAATATGCAAAACAGGCTAGCTAGGGGAGCAGAAATTATTAAGAGAAAACAATAAGACATTGATATATTGGAGGCATGGAATAGGTTGCAATTCAAAAATGAATAAGGCTAGTCAATGACCAAATGGGAACTGTAATTAGCATTCCATAGCAAATAACTTATTTTTCACCTCAAATGAAGGAAATAACCATCCTATCCCTAAAGAGCTCCAGTAAATTGAATGTCTCTTTGAACTTTTCTTAGAAAAGTAGCAGACCATATATCCCTCTTCCCAATTGATATCATTTATCTTAATATTTCCTTGACAATACCCAGAAGTGCCACACACGCACAAAGCCGGAATCTGCTGCCTTTGTTTTTCAGTCTATAGTGCTGCCTACTAGCAACGATGGAGAGGTTTGCATCTGGGTAACTTTACTCAATTAATAGGAACTTACTCAGCAACAGGTTTGTGAGTGTCCAAAAGATAGTCCCTCTATTCAGGGAGAGTTGTGGCCCCAGGAAACCAAAGATTCACTTTCTCTAAAACTTTAGACGGGATAATACCTTGGGCATCCCACCACGAGGAGCTGCTGACAGCTTAAAGTATTTCTGCACACTCCGAGCTAGGAAAATCCACAATTCCGCATCCGGCACATTGGTCTTCACTGATTTTCATTGGAAGTTATTAGCACTGATTTGTATTTCTCCCCACTTGTTGTCAAGATTGAAGAACAAGCAAGAGAAATAAAGGTGGATGGTAAATTTCCTCATGTGCTAGTGGCAGCAATTCAGTCTGTGGGAAAGATGGGGAAAAGGAAACATGGCAACAAAACATGAACACTGAAGCAAGAAAACAAGAGCAACAAACACACCCTGAATATTGAGGTGCTTGGAGTGCTTCCTGGCAGTGTTGACTGTCCCGAAGGGCACAGTGTCATTCCGTGAGGACGCCAACTAGGAGAGATGGCTTCCTGTGCAAAGTTCATGGGTCAACTGCTAAAAGAAGTCGGGCATTGAAAGAGAAAGGCTGAAGGAGATGGAGGCAGACACATGAGTTCCGTGTTCAAAGTTCTACCACCTTGTGTAGAAGATTCCCTGCTACCCTCCCATTAGGTAAAGCAAAATAAGAGTAAATAGGAAGTAAATGACGTAGTACAAATCAATAGCATAAAACTAATGTGTCACATAGACCTAATGGAGAGGCCTGAGAGCTGGCCCTTGGTGATTGTATGTGTCTATTGTCTCTACCTTTTGTGGATAATGGAGCCACATAATCTACAATTTTGACTGACAGTTCTTGTTTTGTCCTGGCTTGAGGGGGATAAAAGAAGTACAGAATGTGTTTCTGGAAAACTTTGTGCTTGTTCTTTCTCGTTTAACGTGAACATGCAATTAAGTTCTCTGTTAAAGGAGCGTGTTTCTCTTGTCTCCTGATGTGCCTGTGGGGAAGGCACATGCAGCATAAGCTATGAGCTACCACATTCGGTACTTGAGATGAAGTGTGTTTGGAGCTCTTGTGAGACAAGCCACCTGAACTGGTAAATATTTGCCTTCTTAAACCAACGGGGATTAGGAAAGAGTAGCAGGCTTCCCTGTTGCTACAGTAATTCCCCTAATTACAGTAAAGAGATCCACATTGATGGGTTTATGGAACAAATGATACCAATTCAATAAAGGGTATCTGTCACATTATTATAGCTTGCAACAAAGAAATACAATGTCCATGTCTAAACAATATCCACTCTCTTGTTCAAAGACAAGGAAATAGAATCTGTAACTGGAGATCTAGGCAGGGGTGGGAGGGGGGCCGGGAAGGTGGGGAGAGACATATGCTTTTCAATACTCCCATGATCTTTGTGAGAGGAAGGACATTTTGACAAGATGGACCTACTCAAAAATTTGGGGGGTTATTTTGACATCTATGGTGTTACTGTCTACTTTTGTACTTTTGTACCTGAACCAGCTATTTTAAATAGGCATCAATTCTGCTCCTCCTCACCCCCCCCACCCCGCCCCAATATCTTTGGTAGAAGACATAGTTTGGAAGAGTGATGTGTTGAGCCTTGGCCTCTGCTCTCTGGTAGCTTTGAGAAAAGGTCATCCAGTGAGGTGGGTACACACCTCAGCACTGCCTCTGGAGGTTGAATGAGGAAGTACACCACTGCTTTGAGGAAGTGCACCACACCCAGGACTCAACAGTGTAAAAAACAGCCAGATAGGAAGTACTTTTGATGTATAACTAATTAGAGGCATTTGTCAGCCCAAGCCTTAATAAGGCCACCCAGAGAAAAATGTCAAGATGTTTTCTCTGGCAGTTTTCATTACATTTGGCATTGTATACTTCTAGGATTCAGGTATTCACTATATATATTTAATGTATAAAATTATATAAATCACACATACAGCATACATTACTTAGGTACACGACACCTATATAAATAACCTATACATGGACATGTGATAGGTAAATATCTGAATGTATTTTAGACATTAGAAAACAAATTTAAATAGTTTCTCCACTTCAGGGATTCACAGTAATTCAACATATAGATGGTTTATTAATAGTGGCTCACACAATACATGTTTGCAAAGAACAAACTTTGGCTTTACTAAAAAATTGTAGCTTTTCAAAGGTGTCAAGTTGTCTTTGAGAAATGACATAGCAAAGATTGTGAAGATAATGTCCGGTCCGTGTATGCTTCCTTCTGCTTCATATGTTTTCTCTTAGTCACAACCAACTTGAGGATACCTAGCAACATATAACAGCAAAGCAATCACAATACTATCAAACTGTAGTCAAGTATCGATATTTACCATCACCTGATGGACACAAGCAAAACGTTCTACGGAGTTGTTACAAAGATGCATTGATGAAATCTTTACCATGGAATAAAGAGGTTGAAGAAGTTTTTAAGCCCTTCATCATTTTTCCCCACTGATATTTTGTGCTGTTCTGAACAAGTAAAAACCACTCTAACTGTTCTCTCATGACAATAAGGGAACTGGCAGTGGTATGCTTACTCAACACAGACGACTCTGATTTCTATCGAGCACTGTTGTTACTGACGTCTGCTGCTCTAGGGATGACAGAAGATAGCCATGAACACCTAGAAGTGGGCCAAACAGCTACTTTTCTCATTAAAGAGGCTGAACCTTTAATTCTGGTACCTTTACATAGACCTATGCTACTATTGCAATGTTACAAGTTCATAATGCACAGTGTTCCCCCCTGTGCTGCCAGACTAGCTATCAACAATGCAGTCTGTCTTATTGTATAATCCTACTCATAATTCTAGACAGATATAATATTGGAAACTGGCTACTCTGTTTCTAAATCTTTACTAGCTACATGAATGTGGCAGTCTCACAATCATAGAAGATACTCAACTACAATCTGATTTCCCTGGTATTTCTCTCCTTTTTTAGGCTAGTTTAGCACTGTTCACAGCGGCATCCCCTGTGACAGACACCAAGGGAAATGAGAGAGGCTTTTAGGCAGTAGTCAGTCCTTATGAGGTGGAAGAATCTTACATTATTCCAAACAAAAATCAATCCCAGTGGCAGAACTCACAGCTGTTATGTAACTTGTTAAATGAGTTAGCTATCTTAAGAAAATAGTTATATTGACAGTGTGGTGTCCTGAATTGCTTACCTGTGATCCTTCCCACTACAGCGCCTGTACCTCCCACTCGATGACGGGGAGAGAGCATGACAATCAATGGTGTGGAACTCTGACCTGGAGCTTAGGAAGTGCTGCCATTCTGCTGGTTAGAAAATGAGCCATTTTAGAAGCAGGAATAAGAGATCTCATGAAGAAAGAAGCGCCATGGCAAGCACACCCTAAGGTCTGTGAGTCAGGAGCAGCAGCAGAGGCATGGGCACCAGGAGCATGAGAAGGAGCTGCGAGCTTCGCCCTGCCTTGGAAAGCATAAAGCTGAGTGTCCTGTGCAGTAGGTGACTGCAGAGTGGCGTGTCAGATGGCATTCATCGGTACTAAAGGAGCTTTGTCACCCTTCCCTGAGGAGGCCAAGGCCAATGAGGGAGTGTATCAGAGAAGCCCAGGACCAGAAAGAGGTGTGCTTATGGCCTACCTATTCTTAGTAATGGTTAAGAAGAGGCTATCCTGAGTGGAGAACTGCTATATCCTGTCAGTTTTTTTTGACTAGTAACCTTTTACCTTTTCTAATACAGTTCATAATTGTGAGTATTGTCTGTGAGTTCTGTGTGGTCATTGGGAAGGATTATCACTACCAGAAGAGATAGTGTCATGGGAAGGGCAACTGGTGTCCAGAGGGTGGCGGAATGTCTGATCTCTGCTTCTCAGGAATCAGTCTGGGGGTGGCGGCGATGCTCTTCCTTGCGTATATTCAGAGCAGGTCTCATTCTGCACTCATTCCATTTTTTTTATTGTGCATTATGTGTTCAGGTTTTGTTTTGCTTTGTGTCAACTTTGAAGAATCAAGGCTTTCCAACATCTATGGCACCTAAAACATCACATGGGAAAGTAATTAATGATTTCTTAGGAACATTGAAACGTCCACAATCAATTTTTATAATGCATTATCGTGCTTAACCCAGACAATAAGATGAAATAGCTAAAGGGTATACATTTGTAAAACAAGCAATGAAAGGGGTTTAGTCTCCAACCAATGGTGTTGACTGGCCATTTCTATCCAAATGCTACTATTCACAATTTCAGAAATATATGACTTCCCAAGAATAAGAAAATTAGAAATCAAGGAGAAATGAGAAAAACCACACATACATTTGTGATCATCTGATGGGATTATTTTTATATGTTAATATTTTACGTTTGAATGCCTACAAAATATATTTAAACAAACCATATGTATTCAAACAAAGTGAATATACTAGAAACTGTCACATGATATTATGGCTATAATGAAAATTCAATAATTTGGAAAATAATATCCCAAAATATTTTGTTTATCAGAAAACTTTTCTAGAGTTTGCATGAAACAAGTTAAGAAAGACCATTGGAAGTGGTCTCCATAGAGCCTCTGGCATTAAGACTTAGTATTAATGTGCATGTTATTTATCTCCATTGTCTAAAGAAACTCTAATAATGATCATTGTTTAACAATATTGTGCCATATTAAGCAATGGAATTCTGTAGAGCTAGATTGCAATAGTGGGAATCATTTACTTTCCCTACATATCCAAACTCTATATTACTATACTAACAACAACAAAAACAAAACAAACAAACCCAATGTCATCAAGCCAATTTTGAATCCTAGAGGCCGTATACAGGGGTTCTGAGGATGCCTTGACTGGAGAAGAGAGCCTCATCTTTCTTTACAGGAGCCATTGGTGGATTGGAACCACCCAATCTGTGGGTAGCAGCCCGACACTTACCTGAGAGCCCCCCGGAACTCCACTGTATTACCAGAGAACCACTGACAACTAATTGTACTCTTTAACATACTGAGTATCTTAGACCAGTAAAATGAATGTGATTTATTCTAAATATGATTTTAGTTTTATGAAGCCCCAGTGGTTATAACTTGGGCTGTTGACCTGAGGGTCAGCAGTTCAAAACCACTAGCAGCTTCAGAGGAAAAAGACAATGCTTTCAGTTACTGCCAAGAGTTAGTCTCAGCATGCACAGGGAAACTTAGATACTGTATTTCAAATTTAAAACTTGATCTCTTTTCATTCAATTGTCATATATTTGTATTCTCAGATACTTTGATTTTAATGTTATTTTAAACTATTTGTCTATGTATATGGTATATACGGATGTATGTGTATTGTATATAGTTATTTTAATGTTTAATATGGCATTGAAAGAAATCATTTCTCCAAGATGTTGAGAACAAAACATTTCCTCATGGTAAAACAAAGAATTTTCTCAAATAAAGCACATAAACCATGGTTAGAAATAATGAATGGGACCTTTTAAGAAGAATGCACAGTCTTCTTAGAGTTCCAGTCCTTTCTCACTACTCACAACATACAAAGCTAAACACCATCGCCCAAGTACATGTCCAGCAAGCTGATTCTGCCTCATTGCACTCCCATCTAGTGTTCAGGACCACATTGTCTCCCTAGTCTCCCTTGGAGTATCTGGTAGCTGTGAACCACCAACCTTGTGGATGCCTGATCTTGGGGTAAGCGCTCTGATGTTTATCCAACCGTGCCACCAGAACTTCCACAACTTATATAATATACACGTATGTTTAAATTTCAAGGAAGTCAGTAAAAATGTATCCACAGAACTTAGTATCCATCTCATTTTATTTTAAAGAAAGCAGTATTGCAAAAAGCTCAGTTCCAGTTTTAAAATTTGTGATGGTTAAAATTTCTTGAAAGGATACCAAATCACCATTCTGAAATATCTCAAACTAAATGCCCTAGAGTAGTTGTAGGAGAATAAAATGTAGCTATGTGATTACATTAGTTTCAGATGTTTATATATATGAGTCTCTGTGTGTGTGTGTGTGTGTGTGTATGTGTGTGTTTACTGGTAAATAAAAAGCACATATAGAGATCAGCAACAAGAAGTAAAGAGACATTATATATATATATATATATATATATATATATATATATATATATATATATATATATATATATATATATATATATATATATATATATATATATATATATATATATATATATATATATATAAAAGAATGAATTCCAGAAACAAAGTAAACAGAAAAAGTCTACCCCAACTAGGTGATATTTTTGTATTCCCTCAGAGCCAGTGGTTAAGTGCTCCACTGTTACCGGAAGTGGTGGTTATTTGAACCCATTCACCGGAAGTGGTGGTGATTTGAATCCATTCAGTGGATCTACAGGACAAAGACAAGGTGTCTTCTTCCTCTAATGATGTCAAACTGGAAAACCCATTGGGGAAGTGCTACGCTGCCAAATGGGGCCACTATGAGTTCACCTCCGGACCTTTAAAATGCTTTATTCGGTCAACCTGACACATGAGTACGGAAAATATCTATTTTAAATGTGAGGATGAAAGTACACAGGTGAAGAAATCAGTTTGGGGAGCATCAAGTGGCCTCCACATCGATTCCAGTGCATTAAGGACCGGCAAGGCCCACAAGGAACACAAGCGCTCTATCCGGGCAGATCAACTCCACTTAGGCGATAATTGAACACTAAAAAGAAAAAAATCAATCCAAGTCTGCTATTCATGAGGCTTCTTAGAATTTATATTTTTACCCTCTGTGAAAGCTTTGATCATATACTTTGATATCTTCCATTTCAATAAAAATGTTTTAAAATTCTGCAATTATAGATGAGACTTACGTTTGACATATGACGTCAGAGTTTAGAAGGGTCTAAACCAATCATAAGGTAGCAAACAAATCTTGCTTTAATGACCTTACCTGGAAATTTTAAAATGGAAATTAAATGTCAAAATAACCATTTCATGTAAAAAAATGGGAAAGAGCTTGATAAATAAAACTATCATCTTCAGTGTTTTCTTTGATTCTGGATATAATTTGATGAAAAAAGAGAGGAAACATATACACATAAATTTCCCCTTTCTCCACATACTCCATATTAATTTGATTAGTTTAGAGACAGATAGCCCATAGAGAAGCTGAAGTTTGTTGTACATTTTCTAGAATCTTGATGGAGAGATACAAAATGATACTTATGTGTATATCTATGCTAATCTATAGCTGGTAAAATCATTCAAGACCTAAAGGATAGAGGCTTTTCTTAAATGTTTGTCAGACCATAAGCCAATCATGGCATTAAAATATAACATCCACTAATTTTTGCATCCAAATATGACAGTGATATTGCTCATTAAACTCAAATTTAATTCTATCAGGCAAAATGTTAAATATTTACTAGTGAAACCAAGCACTACAAAAGTACAGATAATAATGCTAAGGGTTTCAGAATTATAGCAAATTTGAAATGAAGGAATTATAAGAAAACAAAATATTTCCTGGGAAATTAATCCAGGAGTTCAAAAAGTAAAGCTGAGTGGAAAATTTGTATTTCCAGTTACTGTGAATAAGAAAAGAGCAATCAGAAATGCAAAAGAGTAAAACAAAACAACAGCATGGGTTACAGTCTCAGACACGCACATGGGCAGTTCTGCCGAATTACGACCATTTGCTTGACTTCTCTTCATCTTCTGCTTGCTTTGATCTATTTTATCTGTTACATGGGACTAATAGAGACCTTGTTTCTGAAGTCGTCATGCACGGTTGAAGGTATGATACTGTAAAGGGAGTGAGAGAAGCACCTGCACTCAACACATATTTTTATTAATTTTTTGCTGTTTCTGCAGAGACTGCCTTCACTACTTGATCGCCATATCTGACTTGTCCATATCAAATGTTAACTGAAACACATAAAATCATCACCAGAGTGATATTATTGTTAAAGGGTCATTTTCAATGAAGAAGAAATTATACTCTTTTAAAATCAAAGCAGAAAGTGATTGCAGTATAGACTAGGACACTCTTGATGTCATCACTTGAAAGGAAGTGTTCCCCAATGGTGGTGTGGCAGAGGTATGGTCTCAAGACACAGTCAGCAACTAAATGTCTAACATCTGAATGGAAGTAACAAAATCAGGGAAGCAATGTTAGGAAAATTCAAAATGGTCTATCCGGTGATTGGTTGGGAATAAGAAGGTGGGCTATTTGGATAGGCTACTTTAAATATTGTTAAATTTGACATGTTGTCCATTAGGTAATGATCATAAAGCACTTCTCCTTCAAACTGCTGAGGGCAAATCTAATCATTATCTTGCATCAAGAACCTTCATTAATAAGTTAAGTGTTTCGATTTTGGAGCTCTCGCACATACCATGTTTTTTATGTCGTTTACATCTCTAATGCTGCTAAAGGAAAACAAATATGGTTTCTCAGCAAAATAAATGTATCTCAACACTGAGATGCGTCTACCACCAATGGGTCTACAAGACCTTCTCCCCACTGGTCTGTGATCTTCCTACATTTGGCATCATTGCATGTGTTTCATGAGTCTGAAGAGGATTTTATTGACTGGTATCAGATAATTGGGCTAATATCGTACTTATGGATCTGGATTGGGCTGGGATGTTTTCTCAGTATTCAATTCCTCTTGTATATAAAGCTCTTTTTTATACACATATGAGTGTCCATGAATTTGTTTCTCTAGTCTACCCAGACTAACACAATATCCCATGTGTCTATCATCAATTAATTACTATTTCCAAAGGAGGATATGTTTCATCATAGTCTAATATTGTAACTACTTTTTGATATACAAAATAGTATTACTCAGTCCCCTTTAATTCTTCAGAAGATCTGAAAAGAGGACACGTCATATAAAGTGTAGGTACAGAGAGTCACAGAGCTGAGAAGAGAGAACACAAGTGAAGACTCAAACGTGCTTTTATTGTTTCTGAAAATGTTGCGAAATAAGGTGAGGTATGGAGATGTGGCAAGCTATATTCATAGTGAGCAAGGCCAAGGAGAGCATGGATCTGAAGTTTCAAAATTAGTGTCCCTCTAATGAACTAGGAATATTCCTAGGTAGTATGTATATACATTTTCTATAGGGCATCACAATATCAATTCAAGAGAGATAATACTGTGAGACGCAGGGGAGATTAAATATATATATTTCAGATCAGCACAGTGTAATTAACTGAGCTAAGATAAAATCAAGGTGCATTTACTCTGTGCCTCCATTTTATCCATGGGAAGCACAGTTGGGCAAATAAAATGGTGAGACTACATGAGAATATCAAAGAAGGCAGAGCGATGGAAATCTGCCCAGGCACACAAGGGGTAAACATGGCATCTTCCACTTTCTGTGGAGTTGACTCCCACTCAGGGGGACGTTATTTGCATGGCCGTTATTTCACAGGCTCTCCGTCATCGCCCGCCATTTTGTTTTTGTTTTGTTTTGTTTTGTTTTGTTTTGAAGCGAGGGAATTACTTCTGAGACCTGCTGGGTGTTCTGTGCTTTTCTGACTGGTTTATTTTTCCACCTGTGGCATAAACCCAAAAGAGAAATCTGAAATTACTCTTTTTTTCCCTCTAATCAGGAAAGGAGTTTCTCTATCCAGCTCTTTTTAATTTCCTTCATTTAGAGGAAATTACTTTTGCTGTATTCCATCTTTGGTATTTCCCCAAGCAATGACTCAGAAACACCTGCCATTGTCACTCAGATGCTAGGATACAGGCACTTAAAGTGAATTATAGAGATTATTGTGTTGTTCATAAAGTCTCGCATACTGGATATTATTCTAGGTTTTTGACATTGAGCTGCAAGGTTATTTTATGAGCATCGACCCTTTTCTTTAGTCGCTGGAATGATCCTGAATCACTGGACATCTTGAGTCATTTTATAACCATGCAAAGATCAACAATCTTCACAAAAATAATAAATGTTCTTTTGCCATCATTAAAAATAAATGAATAAATGATTCTCCCCCCAAAAAATCTGCCTAAGGAAGATACTAATATTTGCAACATGTCAGAGTTCATTCTACTTCCTAATGAGGGGAAGAAAGTTGGCAACAATATAATATTATGTTATGTATGCATTCTATGTTTCTGTAATCTCATTTCTCATATGTTATACATTATTATTGTGTTTTCCAAATACAGGCTTATGAATTCTCATAATATAAGCTTAGAAATAAAACCTTATGTTGATGCATATCTGCTATGCTCAGGTAAAGGACAAGATAACTCAATAATTGATAACTTTGAAGAAAAGCCGCTTCATGTAGTTAATTTTTGGTTGTTGTCATTATTAGGTGCCATTGAGTCAGTTGCAACCCAACGAGACCCTATGCACAACGGAAGGAATCACTGCCCATGCCTGCACTGTCCTCACTATCATTCCTAGGCTCAAACCCATTGTTGCAGCCATTGTGTCAATCCATTTCACCAAGGCTTTCCTCTGTTTGCTGCTCCTCTACTTAACCTCGTAGGAAAACCGATCAGAAAATAAACACCAGACCCTCTACCACTGAGTTGATTATGACAATCTGCTACAGAGCATCTGAAGCTATAAGTAAGTAACCTCTGACTGGGAGAGAAGACGGGCCTCTAACCTCCCTGGTAAGGGAGTGAGCAAAGGACTCTCTGCAACAAGTTATGCACACAAGTTACAGACTCGGTGGGAACTGACTTGGAAACACCTAAAGTAAAATCGTGACACAGGACCAAACTTGAAGATAATTCTGAGGCATCTTGGCCCAGAGCTGCATTGTGGATAAATCTAAAAAGAAAAAAATGCGTGAGATCCAAGGACAGACTAACTAATTAGAAAGTTGATTGACCACCTGCAGAGCAGCACACCCCTTACCTTTGAAAATGCCATATAAAAAACTAGATGTACTCCCTGAGACAAGGTCCCTTGTCAACTTGCAAAAGGGAATCGGCAGCAGTCCCACAATGCTTCAGGTGTTCTTTCCATCTCGTGAGATGGATATGCTTTATTTCTTTTGAAATGACTGTATGCTTTAATTAAAACTGTGACTTAACCCTTTGCAGCTGCTGTTGCTGCTGCTGGTGTGTGTGTGGTGGGGACGGAGGGTGTGTTTGTGCTTATCTCTAGATACTAACAAACCACACAGGTTCTGAATTTGCCAGTTCTCTTAAATGCCAAACTTCACAGCCTCATCTACCTTCTATGCATCAGCTGGTGGATTTGAATCACCAACCTTGTGACTCGCAGCCAATTGTTAGCTAATAATGGCACCAGTGTTCTTTACACATATGAGCCTTTAATGTAATACTTTGGAATCCAGATGAAAAAAAATACAGATAATTCTAAAGTTTTTCTCAATTTCTGAAAGAAGACAAGACAAAATAAGGAGAAGAAAGAGGCAGGATAGGGTTTCACACCAAGAGCTGCTACCAACAACCTCGTACCTTAGCTGTGAAGACCTCACCCACATTTGAGCTGTGGTTTAGGTTCCCTCCAAGACATCTCTTTAAGTCTCCTGTGGTCTGAAGGTGTGAACTCGAAGTGTAGAGCGAACACTGTGAGCACACTCTCTGGCTCTCTCGATCTAAATGAGAGTTGTTGGACCATACTTGCTTGCCCTGTGTGACTTCCCTGCAACAAGCTGACCAAGTGAATGCATGTCAAGCCTGAGAACCTCTCAATTCATTCCTAAGACATTAAAACCCTCAGAAAAATGTCACTGTGATTAGATTTATTGTCTAATGAAATTTACATTGTTCTTACATTTCATTAGAAGCCTAAGTTTGTTGGTTTGTTTTTCCCTTTGAAGAGTTTTTGAGATGATTTAATACTAGTTTGATTAAATTGAATCATCTCTGATTTCCTATATAACATAATAAAACTCTGTCTGGTCCTGCACATTCCTCACATACTTTGGTATGTTTAAGAGCGCTGTTACATATTGAGAATCTCTTTTTACCCACTAACCCTCCCTCTGCTTTGACAAGCATGGGGTCCTTCTAACAGACTCAAAAGTTTTGTTTTTTTCTCGGGGCCCCAACATTCCTTGGTAAGTAAGTTACTAGGAAGTAGAAACTATTTTCCCATATAAGTAAATGCTATTTAGTGTATCCATGTTCTCAAACTATATCCCCAAACATTTTTAATCTAAAATGCTGTAATAAAACATAATAGAAAGAACACTCATGCAATACTACTAATTAGACAAAAGATAAAATAATCAAATATAATAAGAACTCATTTTGAATGTATCTTGATGCATGATATGCAATGATTAGCAGATACTGATGAGAAGAGAATGAGGAGGTGGAAGAAAGTGGTTTTACATTTTCTGAAGGAGACTTTGGGGGTTTTAATGTAGCATCATTATTTTTATAATATCCTTTTATTGGTTGAAGTTTCATGCCCCCCAAAACAATACCCCTTCATTGTAGCTGCATGGTATTGGATCCTTATATGCAATGTATTTGTGGAATTTTTAAAATTAAATACTTTTATTGGGGGCTCTTACCTCTGTTATCACAATCAAGACATTCATCCATTGTGTCAAGCACATTTGCACGTATGCTGCCATCCTGGTTTTCAAAGCATTTTCTTTCTACTTGAACCCTTGATGTCAACTCCTAGAATTTTAACAAACTCATTTGACAAGCAACTTTTTGCACAACCGAGTTTCCTGACTGATCTTTGCAAGCATAGACATGATAAAACTGTATTGCCAGAAATGAGGCAGAGAAGAAACTACTTGAGTAAACAGTCTTATGTTCTGTAATGGGCAATGTTATTTCTAGATTGGGTGATTTGTTGGCATCTACTTGTGAATCTTTACTAATTAAAATACCAAGTAAAAAGTGGACAAAGAAATATAACAGTTTGTTGGAAATTTGGGTTCCATCAAATTGGAGAGAAATAGTAGGAGTAAATGATGTTTAATCTCTAGTTGTAGGTCACTAAAGCAAATAATTTATCAAATGAAACTCAAACAGATTCTTTTATTTTTAACTGCTATAACTCCCAGGGGTGCTTTCTAGAGATATGGGGTCAAATAGTTCTTCATGAGTCATCTCACTTTCTCATGGATTCTGAGGAAATGTTTTTGTTTGCTTTCCATTTTTTGTTTGATTTCTTTTCTCATTTTATAGTAGTTTCCCAAAGGGCTGGAAATTCACAATAGTACTGACTTCATTTGTAAATTCTCCTCTAAATGCTTTTCAATAGATGAGGACAAGCTTTGCACCGAAGGTTCACGCCTTATTGAAAGAGTTCATTATCTGTTACAGAGAGTACACTTCTCTACACTGGAATGCCAGTAACATTGTTTGCTTGTTTTGTTTCTCTCATTGAAGTTCGTATATGAGTGTGCTGACAGACAAATCTTACAGGGAACCCCAAAATCAGCTTCTATTTACCTCATTTCATTTGTTTGTCTCAATCATACTTTTAGACCTTGTATGGGTGCAAAATAATGAGTATGACAGATGGCATAATTTAGTTGACCATTGGGGCAGTCAATAATAATAGGCACTGCATTCTCTCCAACGTGCCCCTCCTTTCACATGCTTCTTTCATCTTTCCCTGCAACATGCACTGATTAGGACCAGGCTGAATAGTGTGGTGGAAGGTCTCCTCAGATCTCAGGGTTTTCTTTCTGTGCAAACCTTAACCATCAGGGACTCTGTCCTATTTGCTCTACACACGCTCTCAGCTGCCATGTCCTAAAGATAATGTTCCCATCTGGCATCCCCTTCTGTTCACCGATAATCAGAAACTCTCACAACAGCAAAATGAAAAACAAAACAAAAACACAAAACAACACAAAAAACAACCCTTTATCACCCAAACAAAACAAAAATCCTCACTGCCCTCCGGTCAATTCCAATTCACGGCGACTCTAAAGGACCGAGTAGAAACTACCCCTGTAGGTTTCTGAGACAGCAACTTATGAGAGTAGAAAGATTCTCCTTTCTCCCCAGGAGTGGCTAGTGGTTTTGAACTGTCGAACCTTGCAGTTAATAGCCCAACTCATAACCCACAATGCTACCACCCAGTGGTAAACTGCTGTCATTCTCAGGTTTATGTAATGTGCTGCCCATTTCTTGGGAATCACTCTCTTTCATTCCTTAGCATCTCACATGCTGCAGGACATCTAGTATGATGCCTAATATCTTCAAAATAAAATTTATGGTTTTCTTCTATTTGTTTCATTGTTTCAAATGACAAGTTAAAGTAATTTGCTCAGAAGATGTAGCAGACATATTTTTCATATGGAAAAGAAAGCAGCAATATATCTACTTTTTTAATAAATCATTTTATTGGGACTCATACAACTCTTATCATAATCCATACATACGTCAATTGAGTAAAGCACCCTTATACATTCGTTGCCCTCATCATTCTCAAAATTTGCCTTCCACTTGGGTTCCTGGAATCAGCTCATTTTCCTATTTTCCCTCCCCCTTCCTCCACTCTCCCTCCTCCCTTATGAATCCTTAATAATTTATAAATTATAACTCTATCCTATTTTACACTGCCCAGTGTCTCCCCTCACCCACCTACCTGTTGTCCATCCCCCAGAGAGGAGGTTACATGTAGATCCCGGAGATCAGTTCTCCTTTTATACACCCCCTTCCCTCCCGGTGTCGCCACTCCCACCGCTAGTCCTGAAGGGTTCATCCGTCCTAGATTCCCTGTGTTTCCAGATCCCTACTGCACCGCTGTGCATCCTCTGGTCTAGCCAGGTACGCAAGGTGGAATTGGAATCATGATAATTGGGGGGAAGGAAGCGTTCAAGAACTAGAGGAAGGTTTTGAATTTCATTGAACCCAGAGTGACTTATTTTCTCATGTACAATCAGTCCAAAAGAGAAAGTTATATACTACCTAAAAGGGGCCATTTTCCTTCTGGCATGTAATCTAATATTTTTAAGTGTATTTGTTGATTTTGTTTAACCGGCTCTGATTTTGCCCCTATTTAATTTCTTACTCAGAAAGTTTCTTTCATTCAATATACTGAAATGTCTGCAATATCATTCCAAGCATATGCTACGACTAGGGAAAATTCACCGTGTCAGAAAGGAAGCCTGGTGCGTATAGCATGCCTTAAATGCATATTGATCTTTGAATTTATAAGACAAACATAGCTTGACTTGAAAGTAGTGATTTGAATGGTACCAGATTCTGCATCTGACTGAAAAGAGAAGCCAAGAATTCATCTGATGTCTAATCAATAAAACTACTCATTAATACCATCCTAACACCCTAGAACAGTGGTTCTTAACCTTCCTAACGTTATGACCCACCAACCATAAAATTATTTTCCTTGCTACTTCACAACTGTAATGTTACTGCTGTTATGAATCGGGTGACCCCTGTGAAAGGGTTGTTCAACCCCAAAGGGGTCACGACCCACAGAATGAGAACTGCTGCCCTAGACCAATACAATCATATTTATAAAATGGTTATATTAAAATATCAATTTAAATGAATAACTAAAAACCAACATGCTTATCAACAGGTACATGTTGCTCTATATTTAAAAATAAAAAGGACATTGTCCTGGACTTTAAAATTTGATTGTATCAGGTGAAATGATTGGATCTGAAGATCAACTTGAGTACCTTTCCTATAAATCTCAGTTTAAGCAACTATTAACTTTTATGGGATTCATTATGTATGAAATAGAACTACGTTTTCCATATATTGAAACATAGATTTATTTAAACATCAAGTATAACTTAGTACATCAGGTTCATTTTTACTATAAAGCATATAGCACCATATTGTTTCTAATTTGAAAATCTTTGGCATAATTCTGTGAAAATCATGTTTCACTTTATAAGAACATAAGGTCTTCCTTGTACATCTATAAAGAATTATCTCAGAGCAGTGTTCTGAAAGAATGTTTTTATTCATCTCAATCTTCATTCTTTCAATACATTTAATCTCTAAACTAGATAGTTCTTAAAATATGTTTTCAATTCCCAGGAGACTTCCTTTGAAAGTTAGGTGAATACCAAAATTTAACCCTTTGTTTTCCTTCTGATATCTCTGTGTACCATGAGATACCACATCCCATACTTTGAAGCTTTGCTTTCTGCTATTTCTATGCTGCTTGTATCTACTTCTATTCCTGCTTGCTTTTGCCTCTTTAAAACATTTTTTTTCCTTTGAGTTCTTTAGCTGTGCTATTGCTTGGAGTCTCATGAGGGAAAGACATGAATTGACTGCTAACTTTCAAAAGTCACAAATAAAATGAGCTCAGGAACCTGAGCTTTTCTGGCACCAAGTGCAAAAAACTTTCCTAAATGCTTCACTTTTGCCGATCAATAATATAAATGTGTGAGGACACGGTAGAACAATAAAATAGCAGAAATATGTTCCTAGAATATCCAAAAAGAAAGCTAATCTTAATTTAACATATGATAGTTGCACTATTGATCTTCGTGCTTAGAAGAAGCTTCAGAGAAAGTAAAATCTATTATTTTGCTTTTGTGGATTGAATGTAGAGCAAGGGGTATTATTGCACATAGCTGATGAGCATGGCCTGAAAGCATAGAATACCAGAAAGCATACCTGCGTAATATTGACTATGTAAAGACAAGACCTTCAGCTATGTGGATCGTAACAAATTAGAGAATTCAATCACATGCAATTGTGCTTATGTAGAACCTGCACATAGAGCATGAGGCAGGCACTCCAAAGGACCAAGGGCATGGTGCCGGCTGTAATAAAATCAGACTTGTGTACCTCCTCAGTACTGATTCAATCTGTGTGTTGAGCAAGTAATCTGAGAAGTTATTATTTTGCATATGTTTTACAAACCCAAAGATAGTGTGCAATAACAAAAGATTGAAGAGTTAACATGGATGGTAAATTGACTCATTCATTATCTAATTGTGGTTTTTGTCAAGTTTCATTGAGTCTTTTTCAATGACCAGGAGAACGAAGCACCTCACAGTAGTGCTGAGCCATCCTCACACGGCTCTTATCACTGGGACTGCTGCTGCGCCCCTGTGTCAATCCATCTCCTGCAGGCTGTCCTCTTTGTCACAGCCCCTCTCTTCTACCAAACATGAAGTCCTTTTCCAAAGAGCTGAGACTAGTCTCTTAAGACCATATGACCGTACTTGTTCCAAGACAAATGTGTTGGTTCTGTTAGCAGTCCATGGTACTTTCAACATCTTCTCCAGCACCACAATTCAAATGCATCAGTTCTTCTTTGGTTTTCTCTATTCAGTGTCCCACTGTCACTTGCCTATGAGGCAATGGAAAATACCCTGGCTTGGGTCAGGTGCACCTTCGTCCGTCCGCAAAATGGGAGGTTTTCACAAAGGTATTATGTTATGCTTATTAAACTGGCTAGTTGTTATATAGATATTTGCCTTATTATCATGCTATCATGTGATATACAAAATATTTTTAATGTTTTAAAATTATTTATCTTTGTCTTGATGCATACCTTTTATTTTTAAGCAATATTTTAATACATGTTATTACTTTTCCATGGTTAACTGAAATACATTTTTGAAATTTTACTCTGTAAAATATTCAAAATCATCAGAGAATCTTATTGTTCTCTATGACAATGATCACTCTTATGTTTTTCAACATGTACATTTGGTAATTTTCATGTGCATTTTTAATTTAAAAATCATATATAATATGGTTGTAAATCATTCCTCATAACAGGTCACATTTATGATGTTCAGAACAAAATCATATAAATTTCAAAATAATTCATTAGTCAACTTGAGTCAAAGATCCTCATCAAACACAATTCTTCTTGGAGGTCTGCTAGGCAAATCTGCTCAGAGTGGCCCGGTCATGCTCATAGGTTCTAAACCCATTAACCCTGGAAGTTGTCTTGATACTGTATCATAGGTGATACAGAATTTGATTATAGACATGTTCAGAAAGCTTACAACTAAATGAGTCACCAAAACCAAGAATCACAGGTTTGGTGTGGCAGTCGCTCCTTCTAAGTTGCAGTCTTTCCAGTGCTTCGGGAACATAGCCACAGGGCAGGCCATCAAGAAGCTCAAACTGCTCTAGCCAGTGGAATTGGTGTTCGTGTTAAAAAAGCAAGTCAAGCGAAAGAGATTCTGGAAATTTAGCTCACTTGGTATACTTTTACATTACTCACAAGGTAAAAAGATCATGATATGAATATTTATAAGCATGAGAATGTATGTTAAGATGTATGTATACTTTTCTATGTTTAGATCATTTGGTGTGGGGGATACATGAATTTAATAATTTAACCAACTGAAAAATCAAACTTACTCCCCTTGAGTAATATCCAACTTATTGGACAGAGTCGAGTTGCTCCTGTAGGTTTCTGAGACTGTAACTCTCTGCTGGTGGTGGGTGTTGTCAAGAAAGATCCAGACCCACAGCGACCCTATGTACAACAGAACAAAGCACCACCTGAGCCGTCTCCATCCTCACAATTATTCCTACATGTGAACCTATTGCAGCAGCCACTAGGTCAATCCAGGGTGGCAGGCCCTTTCTCTCTTTCAACCCCTCTTCTTTAGCAAACATGATGTCCTTCAGAGACTGGTCTCTCCTGATAACAGGTCCAAAGTACATGAGACAAAGTCTCCCCAACCTTCCCTCTAAGGAGCCTTTTGATTGTACTCTTCATGGACATGGAAAGTCTTATCTTTCTCCCTGAGAGCAATGGTAGTTTTGAACCGCTGCTCTTGACGCTAGCAGCCCAGAGGGTTAACCACTACTCCCCCAGGGGTCCTATGAGTTTAACAGGTAAACAAAATTAAACTATTATTCTTGACTCTTCCCTTTTCATGATATACCATCCTTAACTCAATAGTTAATTCTTGCAACTCTATCTTCATATTTTACCCCTAATGTTACAATTCTTTTTGTTTCAGATGTCATTTTTATTGTCTGGTTCTGCTATTGCATAATACCTTTACTTTTTATATTTGTTTTGGGTCTATTCACATTCTGAACTTTTCTCTATGTAGCTACCAGAATTGTGTGGATTCACATATAGAACAACACTTCTTTGATTGAAAAGGAATCAAGGCTTTCCAGCATGACTTAGATGTTTCCTGCCAGGCTTAAGGCTCAGGGCTATGGAGGATGCTCTTTGAAATCCATTTCTGATTGTGTACTGTGGCCTGTGCTGCCTACAAGCTGCCCCTGGCCACGTAATGGACATGACAAGGACACAAAAGCAGGCTGATTCATGGGGGACGCCTGGTGATCTCTCAAGTCACCTTGGTTCCATGTCTCTGTAAGACAATCCATCCTCCGTTTTCTTTCCTATACTTTAGACTTTGGGTCACCCTTGGATTAATACACAATGGTGCTCCCAGACTCACAAACATTTCCCTTAAGAAATTTCTCATATAGTTAATGCCACTTGCTATTTGATTCTCGGTACGTCTGGGCATAGTCATTCTTTCCTTCACATCTTAATTCTTTGGGGGACAAACATTGCAGAATGTTTCATGTCCTTAGTTACTCTGCATCCATTATGTTTTTGTTTTGTTTAAGTAATACATTTTAAAATATACATTTGTCTTGTGAATTTACTTGTATATTTTTTGAATTGTATTTTCCACTACAAGAATTTAATTTCAGGAGAGTAGTCATCGTTTACTCACATTAGCCACTATCTTATACCTAGTGTGTATTAAATGACTAGTTGTTAAATCAGTTACTACCTAGCATGCATGTAATCTCTGGTTAAGTAAATTAATTACAGTTAAAGAGTGCATATTAGTTGATTAGATCAGCAAAACATTGCTTTAGATTCTGTTTTCTTATAGCATTAACCTGTTGGACAGGATTGTTAATATTTTGATAGTTTCTGAGTCAACCCTACAATTGGGTTATACTTTGAAACATGTATTAGAGCTAAAATTTAAGCACTTAGTTTGCAGAAGACTACGTTTCACAGTGGGAGCCCATTCCATTTGCGTCTCAACACACCTTCGGCTTCCCTTGAGTGTTTTTCTGACCACTCACCTTGCCCTGGGAGAGTAGCTGGGCTGCTAACCACAAGCTCTGAAGTTAGCACCTGTCAGTCTCAGGAGCAAGATGAGAATTTCTGCTCTCATAAAAATTTACAGACTTTGAAGTTCATAGTGGGCAGACAGTTCTACCTTGTTCTATGGGGCGATTAGGAGTCAAAATCAACTTGATGACAGTTCATTTATTTTTATTTTTCAGTTTGGCTTTTTTGTTTGTTGCATTCTTATTAGCACCTAATCAACATAGCATATAATTCAATTGGTCAATCATTCAATCATATCAAGAATTGTATAATCATAGCACAATCAATTTAGAACATGCCTCCCCACTCCCTCCCCACACGGTTAAATGACATTTGAAATCAATTTTTGCAATGAACTCAGCAATGGGGAAAAGCTCTGCCTTCAGGCAGAATGTATTGAAAGTTGGCTTCTGTATCACCCCTAGGGAGGAGCACCTTCCCTCTTAGTGACTGGTGATGAGTTCTTAAAGAAATCGGGATAACAGAACTTTGGGGATAAATGTGGGATAACATGATTTTGAGTGATGCTTTGACCAAGATAGTTGGAAGGCCCCAGAAGGAATCCTGCACTTTTCTACTCTGCAATAATCTACATTCTAATCTGCAATAGTCTACACATCCTGATCATGGTCTATTTCCATCCCATAGCCTTGCTTTGCACTGTGATAAACGGATCTGTTGCCAAACATAACTTTTTGGCACATTTTATATTTGATCCCCTACCTAAATTTTTAAAATAAAATTTATTTCTGCAGTTTATAATATTTGAACAACTTTAAAATTATTCTGACCCTAGTTTCATTAACTCAAAATCAGAGGTAACGAGAGCTACTTAATTTCAATGATAATTTCTGACAAGTATATAAATAAAGGTGTTATATCTTAAACATTGTTAATAACGCTGTTAAAATGTAGCTACACCTACAGTTTTTTAGCTAATTGCATACATTTAAATTATTAGATTATTTTAAAGGCTGTGGTAGTTATGCAATCTCATGCCAATTTGAGGATATTAAGAGGGGAGGGATGGAGTCTAGCCTGTCAATCAGGTCATAGCCTGATGATGCCTCCTTGTGGGCATGGCCTTCGCATGAGGATCCTGGGTACTTTCTTTCTCCCTGGAGGAAGGCCACACACTCTTTCTACTTCACAATCCTGTTGAGGAGACTGGAGTAGCCATACAAAGACTTGCCCCAGCGCTGTGATGCTCCCACCACCATGGAATCCACAAGACTGTTCACCCCCTGGTCAGTGATCTTCCCGCACTCGGCATCATTGTGAGTGCCTACGAGACTCTGAAGAGGAATTTATGGACGAGTATTGGACTATGGGCTAATATCTGACTTGTGGACTTATCTGGGCTGGGATGTTTTCTTTCCTTCTTGTAGATTATTTTATTGGGGATATTGGGGATCCTTACAGCTCTTATTGCAATTCATACCTTCATTCATTGTGTCAAGCCCATTTGTATGTATATTGCCATCATCATTTACAAAACATTTTCGTTCTACTTGAGCCCCTGGTAATCAGCTTATTTTTAAGGGATATCTTCTTACTATTCAACAATCTTGATTCAGTGAGTGTGCCAGTCACGGCCATGTCCAGACACCCCTGGGTAATTCTGGAGGAGATGGTTAGGATTGGTGTCCAGAGCAGTTTGGGATTCCTGAAATGCCAAGCCCGGGATAAATGGCCTGCCGCTTTGGAAGGGTGTGTCATTTCAAATGCAGTGATCCCACCCAGAGCAAATGGAAATGCTTATTTCGTCTGAACTCTCAGGTAACTGTGCTACATAACCTAAAGCCCTCAAAGGAGTCTGAGCAGGACAAAGGGCACAGGGTTTGCAGTTTCACACACAAAAGATGGATTGGTTAATGCCCAGATGTTTGGAGGATGGATCCAAAGAAAGAAGATATGCTTGCATTATATCTGAAGAATTTCTGCTGAATTAAAAGGATAATATGACTATTCTGAAAAGCCAAAGACAGTATTAAATAGCTTTACTGTATTGTAATATATATATTTATATATATATTACTCTGATATAAAGCTCTTCCTTATACATATGTACATGAGTGTCTCTGGGTTTGTTTCTATAATCAACTCAGTCTAATACAAAGACTAAATTAACAAGGGACAAGCCATATTCAGTATATTAAATATCAAGTATATGAATGAATTTTTATTAATACAATAAAAATTTTATCACAAGAAATGCATTACAAAACTTAAACACTCACTGCATTGCCCCACTTTTATGGATTGGTTCCGACACATACTGGACCCTTTATACAGAGGCAGATAGCAGTGTTTGCTCTCAGAGCAGCTAGTGAATGTACCTCCAACTTTACAATTAGTGATCCAGTACTCACCCAGAAGTGATAATAGCTCCTAATTTAATCATATTCTGAACCTTTACCAATATTATAGGCAATTATTAAAGAATGATAATAACTTCATGTGATCTATAAATGATTCTGTTTGTTGATTTTGGTGTAGCATTGCCATCCAATAGAATAGCAACCATTATTAAAATTACTCAATCCAAGAACCTCCCTCTCTTTTCTCACCATATTTTCAATGTGAGAATATTGAGCTAACAAATTATACAAAAGTAAAAGAAACACATGTGCTTCATAAAGAAGACATAGGCATATGTTTAAATCCTGCAGTTATGGTAATCAGATATGCAAATAAAATATTTTATTAATTTACTTAATTGCTATGTTTCCAAATATATAAAGTGATTTATTAATATCAATATCCTTTCTATATTTAGAGCTATGTTTTTGTGTTGTACATTTTGAAGAAATATCTATATGGGAAAAACCTGGAGTCAATAAACCAAAAGGGAAGAGCAAGATCAGCATGTCTCAAACTAAATGAATTGATGAAAAAATAAAATTGAGTTTCAACACTGAAGGACTTTTATGGGCAAAATATGTAATAATTCACAAAGTATTAAAAGATATTGGAATGCACAGGCACTAGATCAAAATAATTTATCTTCATTCAACATTTTATGAGGTAGCATATGATGAAGAAATTAGGGTATTGGGCAAAGAAGTTCAACTGCATAGAAGAAATTAATGAAAAACTAGACTTTAAATATTGACAAAATACCAATTGAAATATTTCAAGAAAATGATGCATCTCTGCAAATATTTACTAGTCTATGCTAGGAAATTTGGAAGAGAGCCACCTGGCCTATCAATTGAAGAATGGTACAAAATACCTCATGGAATGAAGAAATTATCAAATAAGGTAAATAATATCAAATTAATATTACCATAACATTAATATCACTGTGACACTAATATTAGCATTGCATTGCTATTAATATCAACAATGACATTACCTTTATTTCACATTAATATTAATATCATATTAATTTAACAATTAATATCACAAGTAAACTTTTACTGAATATCATCCAAAAATTCTTGCAAAAATGCATTGACAGAAAGCTTCTGAAAAGTCAAGCTGGCTTCAGACGAGGCCATGGAACAAGGGATACAATTTATTTGGCTGACAACAGAAGACTAGAAAAATGTTTACCTGTGCTTTCTTAACTACCTTAAGCCAATCACAAACATCTCTGGATAACATTGTAAGCTATAAGAATCCCAGGATATTTAGCTGCCCTCCTGTGGAATCTATTCATAGACAGATCTTTGAACAAAGCAAGGGTGCACATTGTGGTTTACAATGAGAAAAGGTGTGCTTCAAGGGTGCAGCCACCATGATTGTTAAACCTACAGAGAGAGCAAGGAAACTAGAAGCTGGATTACACGTGTTAAGAATTCAGCCACGAGAAAGCCCATTAACAATATGTGATATGCAGATGGGCACAACTTACTTGATGAAAGTGAAGTCTTGAAGCAATACTGGTGAAGATGAAAAATTTCCATTTTTCAATATGGATTACAACTAGGACATTCACTGTACCATTTTAAAATCTAGATATAAAACATACTATGGCTCATGGGACATATATAAATTGATAATGTATTTTGGATTAATTTAAAGTACAAATAAAATAAAATTTCAACTTTGATTATAAACAAATGGATGGATTTATAATTTAAAACTATAAGTTTTTTATTATTAAGATTCATAAATAAGGATTTAAATGTTTATTCAGGGTTTAGCAAGTTTATTAGCAGCCAGAGCCAGTCCTGAACTCCGTGAAATTGTCATCTTATTGGATTGTAGAATGAGTGCACAAAAATCTTGATATTTAGCATATTTTTATCTGAAATAAATGCTCTAAAGAGTATTACACTTTAAAATATTGATAGTTATAATACATAGTATATCTAATGAAATCAGCAGGATGTATCACCTGGGTCCACAAAAAATAAAAAAAACACATTCCAATAATAAAAATAAAATAAGCTATAAATAAAATATGTGTGATCTGAGTATAATATAGTGGTGAGAGAATTCAGAACACGTTCTGAAAAAATGGAACAACTGCTTACATTACAAGGATATTTGATGGCACCTCAGTTAAGCAGGCTGCTAACTGCAAGGTTAGTATTTAGCAGGTTAGTAGTAGCATCTCATCTGCTGCTTCTTGGGGAAAATATGTGACAGCCTATTTTCATAAATATTATAGACTTCGAAAGACTCAGGTTGTTCTACTCTGTCCCATTCAGCCCTCGAAAGTCAGAATGAATTCCTTGGCAGTGGGATGGTGCTACATTGACAAGGATAGAAGGGATCCTGGACACTAGCTAGAAATCAAATATGAAAAAAAATTTTTAAACCCTCAAAACTCACTGCCATTGATTGTGCCTCAGAGTGAGCCTATAGGTCAGAGTAAAATAGTCCCTGTGGGTGTTCCTAACCATAACTCTTTATGGGAGTAGAAAGCCCCATCTTTCTCCTGCAGAGGAGCTGGTGGTTTTGAACTGCTGATCTCCTGGTTAACAGCCCAATGCCTGACCTTTACAACAGCAGGGCACCTGAGCAATACTCCCTTTTAATATTTTTTCATCCTTGACTGGATTCAAAGTGTTCATCTGGAAACATAAAGCATGAACCACATCAAACTAAAGCTAGTGTGTTATATGAAAGTTTTGTTTGCCTCTGCTCAGAAGTAACGTTCATACTCAAGTGCACACACTCCTTAACAAAACACCATTGTTCATATAACCTTGAAAATATGTGATGTTTAGAGGAGGCTACTTCTAGATTCAATTCCAGTTCCATCACCCGTAAACTGTGTGACACTGGAGAATAATTGACAACACCAAGTGTTAGGCGTCTCACTTAAAATACAAAGACATGTTTACAGGAATAAATACACAATGTGATGTAAATCTCTCTCATTGTCCTTGATTCATACATATTTATCATCCACACAATTTATTTCCTTTTTGGTGTCAATGAAGGAAAGCACTACAAAAGGGTCTTCTATTGCATCCACTGGGCCAATTTACATCCCATTATAGAACTTTGTTCAAGTCCTCATGATGGCCACATGCTATAATTCAAAATGTTGCTCTGCGCCATTCATGCTCTCCATCCAATAGCTGCAGTGTGCAGGGGAGGAAATGAAAATAAGTTCATTTGGGGCTGCATGTTTCAGGGAATAATTTACGTTTACTAGTTGGCATTTTCATAAGCTTTATTACTTACACTGTGATTGGAAGAAAGAAAAAAGGGTAGTTCTATCTTACACGGATTCTTTGCATAAAGGTCCTCAATATCCAAGGAAATTGACAAAGACACATCTTCCATGCCCACTCCGTTGCCTTGATACATCATAAATGGAGGAGACAAGGGACCTGAGGATTATTTACTTTGGATGAACTGCACTTCTAGGATCTAATGTGAGATTGTATCACATGCAATGATATTGTTACTCATAAACCTGACCACCTGAGTTTCCAAGAGGGCCTCGATGAAGCGTTCTGCTTTCCCTGAGGTAGCTAGCTCTCTCAGGATCCTTTCAGTGTGTCAGGCAGATCATAGGGTTGGAACATGCGTTCTGTCTTTCCTTCAGTGGACAAACATTCAAACACGACAGTTATGAACTATGTGATCTATATATTTACTAATTACTGCTTCGTCCCCATGTGAATCACATTTTGTGAATTTAACATAACATAAAAGTCATTGAAACCTCAACAATCCATTTGGAGGGATCATAACACATCCATTGGGGGTTTCATTCTATCATTGGACATGTTTCATTCCCCTCATCCCAAATATATATGTTTAAATCTGCCTGAAATTCTTAGGATATTTGAGAAACACCCAGAGAGATACTTTAAGGATAAAGTAAAAATTAGACATTACTAGACTGTGCGGCTGAAAAGGAGAGATAAGGCATAACCAGGCACGTATGTTAGAAGGGACATATTGATCAAACAGATTTAGAAACAGCAGAAGCCCATTCAGCCTCTCACCTTGGTACAGTCAAGATTTCTCCTTGTACTTGGTGACTGTGGAATTTTCAGGGCCAAGAGGCTTACTAGCAGTATTCCTTTTCTGAAAGCTCTCCATTTGAGGTAAACCCACTGACTTCTCCCTGCACTTGGTGGTTAGGGAAGTTTCTGGAGCCAAGTGATACTAGCCGCATTCCCTCGCTGAAGAAGCCTTTCTTGCAAGACACTGATCTTCTTTTCAAGGTGCTGATATAGCATCTACCACAGACTGTGAATGCGAAGTCTTTTGCTTAAATTTGTGTGTTTGCTTAAGAGACTTGAAATGTGACTCTCTCTTTCTGGTCACTTAGTGGAGTCTCTCCTGCATAAGTGATCTTTACTAATAGTCTTTGTGGAAAGTGAACAAATTGTTTGCTTGAACATCTATCCCTTTATACATGCCTATTGATTGCAATGAAAAAAATCTAAAAATTACAAACATAATTCAATATCTCCATAAAATACATTTTATGAGATTTGCTTAAAACAGGATGAGAGGAATATAATTTTTAGGAAAATGTAATGAAAAATCCCGTGTGTCCTCAGAAAATCATTCTTTGTAGAGAAGCAATTAGCAATTTGAATGTTTATTGTTCTACCCATTCCAAAATCTAGATCAGTTGGAGTTTCTTACTCAAAACAACTACAGGGTGAGTTCCATTATGTTGTCTGTATAATAGTTTTTCAGATTAACCCACTTATAGAAAAGCAACATGTACTTGTGACACTTGAAAGCACTGACCAGGTGTCCAGGAGGAGGGAGGAGCTGGAAGCAGTAGACCTGAGAAGAGAGGGACGGCACTGGAAGTGAGTTTTCTGTGTCAGTTCTTTGAACCCATTGTCATCCAGTTGATTCTGACTCTTAGTCACCAGGTAGGGATTTAGAAGCTGGCTCAACTTTCCCCCATATATATGCTGGTGGGTTAGGTTAGCAGTCTAATGCTTAAAACAGAGAGAAATTCCCAGGTAGATATCCAGATATATACTGAGCAAAAATCATCTGACTTGTGAACTCCATCAACTTGGAAGAAACTTCCAGTTCTACCAGAAAAAAAGGAAACATCTGGCAGGACAAGCGAAAAGAGCATCATTTGCAGCAATGATCTGTCAAAGGAGACAGGTTGGGGTTTCTTTCAAATATAGTTTCTGCGATTTAGAACAAAAATCAACATTATTGAGTGTAAGACAATAGAATCAGAGTCTTTATCATGATCCCACACACAATGCTGGCTCCGTGTAGAATAATCAGCAAAAATGTGGAACTAAGAACAAAGAGATGAACAGCTTTAAGATATTATAATAAACTAAGAATATATCAGTAAGAAAGTAAATACCAACTGTAGAAATAAAGTACAATATATTAATTAAAACATTACATTTAATCATCACACTAGAAAACTGGAGAAAAAAAACAGGAAAAAAATCCAAGAAACTTGAATATGGAACAATAAAATTGCCTGATCGAAAGATCAGAAACACCAAAATTGGTTTTTATAAAACAAAATGTTTTTCAGTACCCATGAGAATAAAAGGATAGGTTCTAAGTCATTTCAATAGTTCAAGCAGAACAAGGAGAGAATGTATGATTTTAAATTTAGAAAAGCAGGCATCATGGTTAAATGCCAAGTAAACCATCCTAAAAATTGTACTAAATGATGAAGATCGCAAATTCAGGATTGAAGGCAATCTCACTAGCAACTTGTGAGATGCATATTACACAACGTGACTTGCTGAAAGTCAAGAAAAAGTATCATAGGGGTATCAATTACAACTCAATGTAAAGAAAACCAATATCCTTACAACTGGACTAATAGGAGCATCATGCTAAAAGGGGATGTCATTGGAATTGTAAAGAGTTCCATTTTACTTAGATTCACAATCAATACTCATGAAATAGTAGTTAAGAAACTGCACAATGCATATTTGCATGAGGTAAAGCTGCTACAAAAGACTTAAAGTATTAAAGTGTAGAGATGTCTCTGTGAAGATGAATGTGTGCCTGACCAATACATGATAATTTCAATGCTTTACAACACATGAAACCGGGAATATAAGAAGGGAAATTGGAGATGAATTGATGCATTTAAATTATGATGTTGAAAAAGAATATTAAAGTCCTATGGATAGTGAGTAGAATAAAACAAATCTGTTTTGGAAGAAGAAAACCCAGAATACTCATAAGAAGCAAGGATGGACAGACTTCCATTATTTGGACAAGTTATTAGGAAATATCTGTCCATAGGAAAAGATGTCATGTTTGGTAAAATAGAGGGTCAGCAGGAGGAAGACCCTCAGTGCAATGGGTTGACTGAGTGGCTGCTACGATGAGCTCAAACATAATTATGAGGATAACAAAGGGTGGATGGTTTTGTTCTGCTGTACATAAAACCGGAGCTCACTTGATGGCACAATTTTTAGATAAAGAAAAACATAGGTAGGATAAGTGTTTCAAAGGACCTCACTATTTTTATATTGTTATTAAACAAACCAGCTTTCTTTCCGTACCTCTCTTCCCCAAAGTTCTAATGATATTAAAAATAATTTATCTGTCATTTCTCCTTAAATATGTAGACAATTTGATTCTTGTGCAGTCTGTCTGTTGAGATCCACAGGTTTTGTCACTGCTTATTTTACTAAATAAATATATCTGTAATAAAGAAGTCATTGGTCTTGAAAATTTCTATCATATGATTTTTAGCTTCTTTCTATCAGTAAGGGTATATTTCCCTCTTTTAGTTTTTCCACGTGGTTTCTAGCTTTTGCATTGCAGTCTCAAATAATTATGATGCAGATCGATTGTATGTTTGAGCACTCTCAGAGTAATTTCAGAAAAAGTGAACAGAATTCTTCAATTTCTTCATTAATGGCTTAATGGTTAGTACATAAGCTTGAATAATAACTGAAATAACTGGCCTTCCTTGTATATGTTACATATAGAGAAAATCTCTCTCAATATATATTCTATAGATATGTGATCTTATCCCATACAGCCTTAATTTTTAATATGTATTTGATGTCATTGCTCTTAACTCTGTCATTCCTTGCACTGTAAACCATATGATTGATTCAAAATGGCCAAATACTAGTCCATGTCAGCTCACTAAGGTGGAGGATATCACTTTTTATTATTCTGTTTCATCTTACAGCTTCCATTTCCTAAATGCATACTTCATACACTCCTGTTCCAATTGTTTATGTGCATTTACAACTCTCCTAGTTTTTTCTGTGCCTGTTCAATAAAAGGCCCTGAAGCTTGGCCCTTCAACCTAGAGTAGGCAATTTGATTTTATTTTCAATATAAAGATTAAACTTTTAAGATTTTTAACAGAAATGTGATTATTTTAATTAATATTTCAAAATGATTTTTCTAACATTACATAGGATTAGGAAGCAGTTAAGAGGCAGTTTTCTCAGCTTAGATAGTAGAAAATAAAGAAATATTAAGAAATTATTCCATTCTAATCTTATTAGAAAGAGGAACTCATGGCATTTCTAATTGATTAATTATGTCAAAACAGAGTAATTAAGAATTAACCAGGCTATTTGAGTTGAACAACCATGAAACCGATATTTATTGAGGAGAAAGACATTGGGAATTCAGTGATGTGATATGTTACAAACTTAGCAACTTTGAATTTCATATACAATCCATTTGCACGTTCATTTATTAATGTTATTTTTAAAGCTCTTGTTATTGGAAAACACAAATGTAGGGACAGTTTATGATTCCCTTATGAAAAGAAAAATTTTGTTCATATTTTCTGCCATTGAGTCACTGTGTTATTGTAATTATTACAATGTTATCTCCATAAATTTACACAGAGAATCATTATGTAAGGAGCTCTGATTAGAATTTAACACCAGTGATAAACTTACTGTCCGCACCTTACTCTCACTCCTAGCTACCCCAGACAGTGTTTCCAAGACTGTGAATGTTTATGGGAATAGCTAGTCTCAAATTTTTGTAAGGAGCTCTGGGTGGGTTTGAACTTCTAACGCTGCAGTTAGCAACCCAATTCCTAGTAATGCCAATAGAGACTTTAAACAAATAACAATCCAATATATGCAGACTAAAAGAGGATGGCTTGCAAAAATAGTGACCATTTAAATTTACATTGATTCACACTGCATAATTTTAATCTATCGAAAACACATTAAGTCAATTTTGTTTTATAGAAAATTTATGGTTAGAAAAGAATTTCTCTATAGAGGTTCCAAGCCTGCCTCCTTTATGGGCACAGACTGATAGAGCTTACGCTGCAAGAACAACTGGTTGGGACTAACTAAAAACCTTTCCTCTAACAGTAACCCTGCATTTTCAACTGTAGAAAATCAGAATGTCTTGTATTTTTGGATAAATTCCTTAGAGGGACAATCAACTTTTATATTTACTTAAACACCAAACCAAACCCATTCCCATCACATTGTGACTCATAGCAACCCTTGTGACCGGCTGGAACTGGCCCCGTGCTGTCTGCATCTTGAACTGTCTGGGGAAAGCGTCATCGTCCTTCCGTGCAGTGGCTGTTGGTTTGAAATGCTGACTGTGCAGTGAGGAATCCAGCTCAGCTCTTCTACACACCAGGATACCTTACGATATTGATCATCAGAAAACTATATTTTATCATATTTTCACCTTCCCTTATCCTCTTATGCTATTTCTTATGACTTCTATTTCTTCAATTTCATCTCGACTTGTTTTCATTATACAGATTGTTAGGAAGCAAATTAAAAATTCTGGCTATCTTAAAAATGTCAAGGGAAAAAAGAACAACATGTTACAAAAAATATAAGAGAAAAATTCCCAAACACATGAAAATCTTTTTCTGAGATAGGTACCTAAAATGACTCATTTATTTTCTAAGAACAGCTTGGGGTGTTTCATGATGTTTAAATAGGCATAATTATAAAACATCAATTTCATGTGACTTTTTAGTGATATAACAAAATAATATTACTTCATGGCTAATGTAATTCACACTTAGTATAACACCTTCATGGAAGCATTAGCATTTAGTTTATTGATCAAAAGCCATAATATACTTATATTACATTAAAAAGTTTGCCTCTTGTTCTCTATCAAATTACAAAATAAAAATAAAAAATTAAATTTATTAATCCTTTAAAGAGGAATCTTGAGATGATCACTTAAATAGTGGAACCATACAACCCTTCTATAACAAAGACTGCAGAGAACAAGAGAAGAAGATAACAGACAGCAACCTTGAACTCTGAACATCAATTAGGCTGAGCGCCAAGTAGAAAAAGAGACAAAGTAAAATGAGCAGACACCGAAAGTAACAGATTGTTAGCCCCCTGCAGTTGGTCAATCACAGACAACTGATTCCCTAAATCAATCACTATAACTTTCTGAGCTGACCTTTCCTCCTTGAACTGAACTGACCTAACAGATCCCCTCAAAAGCCATTGTCTTGATTGTACCCTTTCTTTGGAGGCACCTACATAGTCTAAGAAAATGGCATCAGTAATGTGCAAGGAAGTTTCGATACTTCTAGAACTTTATGCAGCATAATTAATTCTTGAAACATACTTAAATCCTCTCTCATATATTGTACTAGAAAATACATTTCCTTTTCAATTCAACATTAAACAAAGTATACAGAAGAGCAATAATTTGAACAGTTTGTGATTAACTTTTAATATGTCAATTCTGTCCAGAGTTACGAGTCATATAAAGCAATCTTTAAATTTGCACTGTGAACAAAACTACTGTTTTCACATGCTAATATTGTTTCTGATTTATTGTTAAAACATAATTATTATTATATAAATTATGTCCTCTGGGTAACTAAGGACCTCAAGGAGGAAATTATTTTGCTTGAAATTTGACTGACAGAGCTATAAAAATAATCATCATCTGAAAGTTATTTAATTTCTGTTCAATAATAACAATTATTATTAATAATGTATATTTCACAAGAAGAAACAGAAAGTAACCTTACAGGCCCCATGTGATTGTAATCATCAAGAGACCAACCATGGAAGCCATGGTAAGAATATAGAATGATATATTCCTTTTCTAAGGAATATAATATTAGGGTAGGAAAAACCATGCAACTATATTAACGCACAATAAGAATATGCTACATGACAGACACAAATGAAAACTAAATTAGTGTAGACATTCTCATTTTATGATTGTTGAAGGCACTGTGGAGAAATTAACCGTGAATCCCAAATAAGAATTTAATAATGAGGTATTGTTTGTTGCCAGACATTCTCACATATGTGGAAGGGCATTACAGAAAATATTTGTAGTTATGTGTGTAGTTGGAGCGTGTTCTCTAATAAATCCGTCAAATGTAAAGTGTATTGTAAAGGCAGAAGAGGATGGTGTGACAGTTTTGGAACAGTCATCTCCTGGGAATGCTGCAAATGACGCATGGGGCAGCGTGGCTTCATTAGGAGTTCACTTTATCAATGCGTTGGAGATTTTCTTGAGCTCTTTCTGTATTACGACAACTGCTTTCGGGCTTTCCACATGTTCTCCCTGATTTACTGCCTCCTTGTGGCAGAAGAAGGATGTTTTGTATTTTCTTCCCCTAACGATTACAATACATTTTTAAAGGCACCATATTTTGAGAATTTCAGAAGGGTAGGAAGTGTGAAAACCAGCCTCAGAAGACTTGAAAGACCGGGAGCTCCTGTCTGGATGACTGCAGGTTCAGGTGACTGTAACTCTTGACATTCTGGCCTTTGAATCTCGAACACCTGCAATGTTTGCTTACACAGCATACATTCTGAGGAAACCTTTCCTTAGCTTTTGAGATACATTGCTTTTAAAATCCTGATATAGGTAAGGTTACATTTGCATGCACCATTTCTATAATTTTTTTCCCAAAACCTATGAATGAAGCTTAAGTGTCTATTTTAAAATGTAGCCAGTGTGATTTGTTTTAAAATCAGGAGATATGAAAGAGAGAGAGAGAGAGAGAGAGAGAGAGAGAGAGAGAGAGAGAGAGAGAGAGAGAGAGAGAGACTCAAATGGCCTAGTGGGTTTCATGTTGGGTAGTGGACCTCAGTGTGAATAGTTCAAAGCCACTCTGTGGAATGAAGTTGTCTACTCCTATAAAGATGTTCAGACATGGAAATCCATGGGGTTAATTCTACTCTGTCCTATTTGGTCACTATGAGTCGGCATCAAAGGCAGTGAGTTTGAGCTTTGGTTTACAGATATATGGATATAAATATGCATATCTATCAATTCCTCTTTCTAATTTAAATATTAAAAACAGATAGATGATTCTGCATGTTTCTCTAATCACAAACTCATGCAGTATTACAATTTATGACATAGATTTTCTTCATCACCAATGAAATATAGAAATATTTGCTTTGCATCTGTACCTGTCTTTAAAGGTTTCAGTCATGTTTTCTCTATTGAGTGTCATTGAATATCCTATAAAATACATATTTTACATTTAGCATTTAAAATGTTTGTACCCCTACTTTATATCTATTTATATATTACTACATGCATTTATTTAAATAAATTTCCTGATGATATTCAGTGGTCGCTGGGAAATGTGGGAAACTCTAGCATCTATATGCAATAGGTTTGCAGAAAATAAAGTCTGAGAAGTTTTGCACTGGAAAAAGAAAGGTGTTGTGAATATTTACTAGAGCGTTTAAAAAAAGCATCAAAGCTTATCTTCAAACCTTTGTTTGGGAGTACTATATAAAATTATGTATCAAATTTTAATATAAAATCAATGATTTTAATGATAATTTACTTAAAATTAAATAAGCATTTTTAAAAGATTGTGATAATGTCAACAGCTGGAACATATTATTGTCATTTATTGACATTTCTCTCATCATGAAGGATCAATTTTATTTATTTATGGCTTTTTGTATCTTGCAATTTCTACTGAATGCTATTTAAAATAGCATTAAAACTAACCTAAACTAAATATTTATGCATACCTCTTTTTCTTTCAGAAAATTCTGTGTTGAATTGAGTCAGACAGAAGGCTGTATCTGAATTTTGTTTTGTTTTGTTTTACTTTTGATACAATCCACTCATGACTAGCTTAAAGTTTTTGGAAGGCAAGATAATAAATATTTTTAAAAGGATAAATTGTGATCTTAATGCCCCATCCTGAAGTTTTATCTGGCTCACTGCACATCTACTTCATATAGAATCTCTCAGTCCTCTCTCCCCTCCCCCAGGTGATAATGACCACTGACTGACTCAGTGGGGAACAGTGGGATTGCTTATTTTTTTGAATTCTTCTATTCATAGCAAGCTCAGCAGCCCTGAAACTAAAAGGGGATTCCATTTTCCCAGCTCTCTTGCCTTTCTCCATTGTGAGAAAGTCACTGCCCCAGTTTCTGGGTTAGCTATAAAGTCGTTTTAGGTGGGTACACTCCAGTGGACTTTTGACTCAAAGTGGTCCCATCTGACAAAGTAGAACTGTCCAGTAGGGTTTTCTACACCATTATCTTTATGGAAGCAGATCACTGTGACTTTCTCTTGTGAATAGAGATGGGTGCCAACCACTGATCTTCGGGTTACTAGCCCAACCATCACCCCTCCAGGGCTTTTTGAGGACTGTCTGATGCTGTTGATGTTACCTGCCATCCAGTCAGTTCAGATAGATAGCTACCCTCTGCACAACAGAACAAATCACTTCTGAGTTCATTATCATCTTCCCAGTTGCTGCTGTGTTTGAATCCACCTTTATAGTCACAGTGTCAACTCACCTCACTGGGTCTTCCTCTTCCGCTTACCTTCCACTTCATCCAACACTGTGTCCTTTTCCAGGGATGGGTCACTCATCATAACACGACCAAATCATGTGAGACAAAATTCTACCACCTAGGCACTGTAGAGAAAGATTTTATTAGAGGTCTCTTGGTATTGACTTACATTATAGTAGTAAAGTCTTTCAGTGAAAGGGCATTTTTCAGTTTTCTTAATCTGCCAGAATTCCTGTGTGTGTGTGTGGGTGGATGTGTGTGTGTGGGTGAAGGCCTATAGAAAAGAAGAGGCAAGTAAGTGCAGATGCCTCTTGAGTCTAGGGCTCCTGGAGATTCCAAAAAGCCGACAACAGAAAAGTGGGTGGAAGCAGACGTCGGACAGGACAAGATATGACAAAATAGTAATTTATAAATTATCAAGGGTTCATGAGGAAGTGGGGAGCAGGGAAGGAGGGGGAAATGAGGATCTGATGCCAGGGGCTTAGGTGGAGAGCAAATGTTTTGAGAATGATGAGGGCAATCAAGGTACAAATGTTCTTTACACAATTAATGTATGTGTGGATTGTGATAAGAGTTGTATGAACCCCTCATAAAAGCATTAAGAAACAAGAAGTGTATGTAAGATGTCTCTCAGTTCCCCAAAGATGCCTGACATCTACTGGAGTTTAGTTCACTAGTTTCTTTAGTAATCTCCAGTCCCTAGGGTGCTGAAAAAATACCTAATTTTAGAACTGACCGAACATTTATGTTAGTTTCAAACAGTTAAGTGATCTTGTGTTACAGGGCTGTCATCAGATACGGGTAAGTAAAATTAGTGCCAGCAATGGTTTGCTTTCTTGGCTCCATTTACTAAATCTAAATAAGATTTTGGAAATATAGTCTATCAAAGTAAAGCATCTTTCATTTGGAAACATAATGTTTAAAAGCTCTGTTCCAAAATTAAAGAAAACTAAATTAAAGAAAACATTTAACTAAGAAAAAGTGTATTTGGAAAGGAGTTTAAATAGAATATTTTTAATTAAAATGATCATGCAACAAGTATTTTGGTTAATAAATGATTTAAGCAACTTCCATGCTTTATTTTATTATTAAAAGTCCTTTAATTGGGACAAAAATATTTGTGAACTCTTTGGGCAAAATGTTATTCAGTTGGGCCTCTTTCCTATACCCTTCTTGTAAGTTATGATATAATCAAAAGGCCACATCTACTCTAATCTAAAATTCAGTGAAACTTAATATTTCAATAGTCCAGCTTTGGTTTCATTCAGTTTGAAGTTGAGCTATCTTTTATTTCTCATTCCTTGTTTCTGTGGGTTTTATTTTTGTTGTTGTTATTGTTTCTTGACACGTCCCTCTCCAGTGTCCAGGAAACCCATGTTTTTTGTTGTTCAGTGATTTTTTTCCATTGGCTCTGATTCACAGCCACCTTATGTACAAAGAACAAAGATCTACCCAATCTGAAGAAGTCTCACCATCCTTGATAGAGTAAAGCAAAGAGAGCCCTATTTTTCACTGACCTTCTTTACTAAGAATGATGTCCTCCTTTTCAAGGGACCAGTCTCTCCTATGGTCATGTCCAAAGTATGTGAAGAGAAATCTCTCCATACTTGCTTCTCTGAGGCATTCTGTCTGCACTTCTTTCAATCAGATGCATTTGCTTTTCTGGCAGCTTATGACATTTTCAATATCCTGTGCCAACTCCACAATGCAAAGACAACAAGTGTTATCCTGGTTCCTTGTTCCACTTTCACCTGCATATGATTTCCTTTCTTGACTGCTGCTTCCATGAGCATTGATCTTTCCCTGGTTTGTCTCTCCCTCAGTCCTTGATGCCTCACATACCAATGTCTCTCTAATATTAATCTCATCATCATTCATGGCTATGTCAATGCATGTGTATTTATCTGTATGATTTTTTCCCCCTTAGTTCTTTTACCTCCTTTTATATAATAACCTGGCCAACAGTCATAATTGTGCCCAAGACTACATGCATTTTATTCTCTGAAGACATCCTATTTTCCTATTGCAGATATTATAGAACATGCACATCAACTTCATTATTATTTACAATATTGTAACCATATCATTTTTATCATATATCTGCAAAAATGGCACTGGGTCAAACTGAACTCCTCTAGTTATTCAAGTATAACAACAACAAGGGTAGGGTGCAGGATCAGGTAGTGTTTTAATCATTTGTACTTTGAGTCCCTATGAATGCAACAGCAACTAACAAGACCATTTTAATCCACTAGATCTACATCAATTTATTCCAGCAGCAAAATGAAGCTGATACCTCATCCTGCAGAGCTATTTTCTAGCACAGCAATTTCTCTGATGTTCCAGTTTTCATTTACAAGCATCATCTGATCAGAATTCCAGAACTAAAAAAAAATCCATTTGTTACATAAGCATTTAATAGCATTGACCTAAGAGATAATAGAAGCCCTGGCACCCTAGTGGATCACCATTGGGATTCATGCTAAACACAAGGTTCTCTGTGGGACTCATCCAGTCCCTCGACAGGAGAGAGACAAAGCTTTCTGATCCAGTGAAGGTTACAGCATTGGAAACTTAAAAGGACAGTTTGTTCAGTCTGTCCTGCTGGGTCTCTATGACTCAGAATTGACTCAAAGGCAGTGGGTTGTCAATGGATGTCCATTGTCTCACTGGGTCTAGTTCTCAGTCTCAGCCCGTCCAAGCTCATATACTGCATATACTTAACCAATTACTATATGACTTGCTCATAATTAAGTATGTAAAGCATTCCTTTTAAAAAATTAAAAGTCAGGATATACTTTCAGGGCAAAAGTTTCATCTCTAAGTTTTAACAGTCAGGTAATATTTTTAGAGTCCCATATAATTTTTGAGTGGAGCCAAGGTGGCATAATGGTTAGATGCTCAGCTGCTAACTGAAAGATAGACGGCATCCCCCAGGGTACCATGGGAGAAAACTTTGACAGCCTGCTTCCACAATGATTTACAACCTTGCAGACATGATGG